>NC_088399.1:84515440-84647995 GCF_034236695.1 Oncorhynchus nerka | reverse complement strand
AAGTTAAAATAAAAGTGTTCATTCAGTATTGTTGTAATTGTCATTATTACAAATATATATATATAAAAAAAATATATAAAAAAAAATTAAAAATCGACCGATTAATCGGTATTGGTGTTGAAAAATCATAATCGGTTGACCTCTACTGGAGAGACCTGAAAATAGCTGTGCAGCAACTCTCCCCATCTAACCTTACAGAGATGGAAAGGATCTGCAGAGAAGAATGGGAGAAACTCCCCAAGTACCGGTGTGCAAGCTTGTAGTGTCAAACCCAAGAAGACTCGAGGCTGTAGTCGCCAAAATTTCTCATCCTAATATTTATATATTTCTTAATTCAATTCTTTCACTTTTAGATTTGTTTGTATTGTTGTGAATTGTTAGATGCTACTGCACTGTTGGAGCTAGGAACACAAGCACTTCGCTACATCCGCAATAACATCTGCTATATGTGAATGCGACTAATTCAATTTGAGTTGATGTAATAACATAAAAAAAGATAATGCACATAAAATCTTCATAATTCATAAAGGTCATGTTAACTGACTGATATTAACACATAGAACAAAACATATATGATCTCATAAGCCTGTGTTAACCTCCAAAACCCATTTCCCCCACCATGAATTTAAAAAAAAAATGTAGGACTACAAGCTGACAAGCTCCATACTCCCACACATTTTTTCTGTCTGCATTTTCCCTCTGCACTGACATGTAACCTTGCTACATCTAAAAGCCATAGAAAATGTAGGCTAATAGATCCATAGGCTACACATCTCTACACATGATGGTTCCATGTGGCTCAGTTGGTAGCACTTACAATGCCAGGGTTGTGGGTTCGATTCCCATGGGGACTCAGTATCAACATGTATGAACTCACTACTGAAAATTGCTCTGGATAATAGTATCTGATAAAATGTCTAAAATGGATTCCTAAGTCTATGCTTTTTTATCTGCACTGAAAACTCATGTAACCTTGCTTCATCCCAAAGGCATAGAACATGTAGACTAATAGTTAGTTAGATTACTAGCCTTCGCATCTCATGGAGGCAGCTGCTGCCATATCTCTCTATGATTTCAGTTGAAGCTCATCCATCCCATGTACTTTACTTCCTGGAGAACTGCTGTCATTGTCATATTCGTAAAGATGATGTATCCTTCAACATGACAGGTTGAGGGTAAATACAGATTATCCTTCTTGTCATGCTAACCTGAACTGCCGTGTCATTCCCCTTGACCCATATCTGCATTGGAACAGTGAAGAGAATCACAGGCAAAATATTGTTGGTATCCACATACTGTTCATATTCTTCCACTCTCATCGCAATTCTTAGACATCATAACAACACAACAGCCATGTGGTTTAAAAAAGAGACTCATAACAGACACCTGGAGAGTGGCCCTATGGCCTCTACTATGATGCTGCAGTGTTGGATTAAAGGGCATAGTTTTAATCAGATTAAGAGATTAGGATGTTTATGCAGATTACTTTATAACCCGGATTGAGGGAGAGGAGAGAGATTTCTCTGGCAGTATTCAGAGGTGGAAGACAGTTACCCGTAAAACGCAGTAAGTCTTTTTTTCTTGTATTTTTTCCAATTAATAAATATTTGATAATTAATGTTATTACATTCATTAATCTAGCAAGCATAGGGAATGGATCATCTGAGTGTAGTATTGGGGGCCATTTTTATAAAATAAAATAATATCCACAACCCTAATCAACAAAATAACAAAAGATACGCAACCTAATGCATACAATGATGATTGTCATGGTTCTACGAGACACATTCTAAAATAGTTTTTGTGAGTGTGGCTCTTCTTTAAGAATATGTTTACCTTCCCTTTGGCAACAATGTATTTCTATTCTTTGACAGACAATGCCGGGGGTGATAAATATGGACGAGTTGACAGACGTGGATAAGGCTAAAATGGAAAGAGACCAAAAGAAGATTGAAGTCAAGCTTGAGAGATGGATGGTAAATTTGACACCTTACTTTGATTGAATTTTTTTCCAATTGTAAAAGTAATATCTATGAAATAATAATAAGTGGGATAGTAATACATTTGTACTGTATTTTAAACATGGATAAAAGCCATGAAATGTTCCAAAGTGGAATGGATTGGTCATCAAAAGAGACTGTATTGACAGGTAACCTAGCGGTCAGGAGACAGTAACTGAAAAGTCGCTGTTCATGTAGTTGGCTCGGGGATTCAAACCAATCTGTCCATGTGCCCTTGAGCAAAGCATATAACCATAATTGCTCCAGCAAGTCGCTCTGGATAAGAGCGTCTTCCAAATGACTAAAATGTAAATGCATGCTTGATATTACAGTTGTGTGTGTTACATGTTAACCCTTCTTTTGTATGACAGACGTCTAAGTGCTGTACTGAGTTTATGGAGGCAGTTCAGGCCGGTGTAGAAGAGGACACTCTGGTCAAAGGCATCGCAGAAGACAAGAACCCATTCAAGGAGTTGAAAGGTGGATGTGTCGTCTGCTGAAGAGGACAGGAGTCAGAACAGACAGTGGAGATTTTCTTTCACTGATTAGACCCTCTCTAGTGCCCAAGGACATGCCCCCTCCTAGGAAACATAGCTGGATCACCAATAGCTAACCGAGAGGAGATGGTAAAAAAACAAACAGATGTAAATAAATCTAAATCTCATGAAACCATGTAAATGAATCCTTCTAGATTGTGATCCCTCCTTGGAGTGATGCAGGAAATAAGGGTTGTTTTTGGAATGATTGTCAGAGGTTTGTTGGATGGTTAATATTGTCAGTAAAGAGCTTGTCTCCCATGAGACTGTCTATAGTCTGAGTGTGCACCATCTGTTTCATTATTGGACAAAACCACAGTAATTAAATGAGCTTGTTTACAACTACATGTGCTGCGCATGTGCAGCTCATTGACGCACACACAACATAAACTGTTACTTACACAGAAATGGCTCAGCGACTGAATTTGGTAGTAAGCCGTCATTTCTCTAAATTAACCTCTAAATTAACCTTGCTAAGCAGTACAAGGAAGCTGGCTGAAAATGTGTCATCTAAACCCAAAACGGCCAGTGGTTCAGAGATAACGGCTGATCATTTACTCTACACACCAGAGCATTTTGCATTGAAGGAAACTCTTAAAAAGGTATGCAAGACTGGTAGCCAGTTAGTTAGCGTACCATTACAACAATGAACCACATAATAATACAATCATGATTCAATTTCACACAAAGTTAATAATAATATAGCTTTCGTGGATGTGAATATTGGTGGTATAACATGCAAATGATAATCGCACTTTAAGGACCATGAAAGTAGGTGAGAGGTCACGAGCAGAAAGGCTAACTATTTTTTCTATTAATATTTTAATAAAGTTTCAGTTCTATCCTACGACAATATTTCGCAATATTACAAGCACCACAACCTGAACAAAACAGAAAAAGCTGTATTAGTTGGATACAGCCTTGTGGGAGGAAAAAAAAAACATCCACTGACTCACGTGACATTTGTCTGAATTTGACATATATACAGTACTTTGTTATTGTAGTTATTAAACGAATCTGATTGATATATACCACTTATGGACAACCAAATATTAGTGTTATTTATGAAATATTGCACTACAATTGTAGCCCTCGTTATGGTTGAAACATTTTGCTGCGTGGTTGAAACAAACATCTCCGTGTTTCTGTCACAATCAGCAACAGTGAATTTTTTTGTCAATCAATATTTCAATGTCATTCATTCAACCTGCCAAGCATCAAGCACATGTCGTATTCATACACAATTGTCCCAATGCATTTATAACTGGAATTTTGTCAAATTAATCTACCTCTGATTTTTTAAATCCCTGAGTAGAATCTGCTTCATAAACCTGTACTTGAATATTCATCAGGCTTATTGAAGGCAACCCTGGTCCTGGAGTGCTACAGGTATGTCAGGTGTTTTGAGTTATAGGCTGTGTTCAAGAGCATCAAAACCATAATGTATCTTGGGTAAATTGTGACTGACTGACTATCATTAAAGTAGAACTGACAGTGTTTTAACTACTTTGCAGATATGAAACAAACAATCATAAAATCAGTCAAAAATATAAAATTCCCTGTTTATACCACAAAACCATAAAAAAAAAAAAGTTTTATTTGACCAAAAATTCCATAACGTACAGTAAGGCATTGTTGGAAGAATAGATGGATGCAGTTCAATACATGAGTAATATAATTCACCAATACATGTGTTGGTTGTCCCAAAAATATTCCTATCAGGTTGTAAATCACAGCTGACATGGTACATTGTTTGCTGCCTCCACCCATTTCCGCCAAACGCGGAAACTATGGATACAAATTCTTCCCTGCTTGCGCATTATCATAATTCATATGCGCGCCACTAGAAGTCCCAGCATTAGAATGTTTCTGTTACCTAATACATCATGACAAAATACACCATATTACTGTCCTGCTAATGTGCCTGGACCTTGTAGACTAAACTGCCTAGAAAACCCCCATATCTGATGCAATTGGTTGCCCAAAATGGCAGGTTAGATGCAATTATTTCTAAATGAATATGCATTTATAACTCCAGGCTTTTGAGCGGTTATTCAAACGACATAGCCTATTCACTACAGTTTACAGCCTAGACTAGAGTTTTGTAGTAACTTGAAAACATTAACATTAACATTCTTCATTACATTATGTTGTTGTAGCCTAGGTAGAATACATTTATTGTCCCTAAAAAACTGAAACAACAGGGAAGCGTTTCGAGCAGCATACCTGCGGGACTTGGACTGGGAGGGAGTGCACTCAGCTTAACCTCAGAAGTGCACATAGTGTAGGCTACCTATGATTTCGTTATCGGATAGCCTGAACCTGTTTTTATTTTTCTGTTTAAATTGACTAGATATTTTCACTGCAGTATTAAGCTTAACATTGAGCTTATCAGTTATGGTCTGATATGCATATTCTTCTAACTTAGGCTATAGGATAGGCTACATCTGGAATCAGTCTGTCTTAATTGTTCTGTTATGGTATTAAGCACCTGGCCTCTCCGCTGCCACGGCCATTCATTTTCAATCTTGTTGAGTCCCAGGAAAATCCAGAATGCAAAAGCTTGTTGGACACTTCTTTTCTTTAGCCTACTAATAGCCTATTGGAGGAGAGATGAGCGCTTGTGCTTGCTTGCTGAATGTAAAATAGGCTACAGTATTAGCAGGCGGGGAGTTGGAAAGGAGAAGCCCATATTTTCATATATTAGGCCTATCTTAGCACTGGGCTACATTCTGGCAAAGTACACCATCTGAGTAGCCTGCTAATGTACCTTTCTGGACCTTCTAAACGGTTGAGAATAGACCCAAACTGATCCAAATGGTTGCATGATCAGGCCTAGGCCGTAGGCCTATGCAGTTATTTCGACATGAAACAAAACAGGAGGTATGAGCAGTTATTCAAATGAGCCTACATCACTGCAGTTTACAGCCCTAGATAAGAATTGTGTATTGACTTGATAACAATAATATATTCCTCATTACATGGTGTTGTAGCCTAGGTAGGTAGGTAGAAGAATGTTCTAGTCTAAAACCTTGGCCGTACCTAGGTTTTACTGTTCAAAAGTTTGGAGTCACTTAGAAAGTTCCCTTTCTTTTTTTTAAGGGCACCTTTTTTTGTCCATTAAATTAAAATAACATCAAATTAATCAGAAATACAATGTAGACATTGTTAATGTTGTAAAGGACTATTGTAGCTGCAAATGGCAGATTTTTTATGGAATATCTACATAGTTGTGCAGAGGCCCATTATCAGCAACCATCACTCCTGTGTTCCAATGGCACGTTGTGTTAGCTAATCCATGTTTACAATTTTAAAAGGCTAATTGATCATTAGAAATCCTTTTTGCAATTATGTGAGCACAGCTGAAAACTGTTGTTCTCATTAAAGAAGCAATAAAACTGGCCTTCTTTAGACTAGTTGAGTATCTGGAACATCAGCAATTTGTGGGTTCGATTACATGCTCAAAATTGCCAGAAACAAAGAACTTTCTTCTGAAACTCGTCAGTCTATTCTTGTTCTGAAAAATGAAGGCTATTCCATGCGAGAAATTGCCAAGAAACTGTAGATCTGGTACAACGCAGTGTACTACTCCCTTCACAGAACAGCGCAAACTGTCTCTAACCAAAATAGAAAGAGGAGTGGGAGGCCCCGGTGCACAACTGAGCAAGAGGACAAGTACATTAGAGTGTCTAGTTTGAGAAACAGACGCCTCACAAGTCCTCAATTGGCAGCTTCATTAAATAGTACCTGCAAAACACCAGTCTCAATGTCAACAGTGAAGAGGTGACTCCGGGATGCTTGCCTTCTGGCTGTCAGCGGAGCCTTGTCTGCCAGTTAAACAGTTAATTCAGCCTCATTTACTGCCTTTTTAGAAAACATAGCTGATATCGCTGACTTGTTTAAACAAATATGGTTTCTACTGACAATTGATGTACCAAACTATGGCATAAGGGAACAACGAGTGGACAAGAGGCAATCCGTAATTTCGATTAACTATTTGTTCAGCACTTTCGAAATGTCCAGTGGCAGAATTCAGAACATGGGCCATTCCTACAGTATTCGCGCTGTACACCAAGTCAGAACCGTAGGATAAATAACGGGGGCATATAAACAGAAAATGAAAGCTCTTACAATATTCGATGATGACATTTCTCTAAAACAGGCTATAGGCTAATTAAGAGGTGAAAAGGGACCAAATTATTAGCGTGAGGCACATGGGCTACTAACAGCTTACTACACAACATACACTTACTGTAGTAACATTATTACTTTCTTATCTACAGTATGCATATTGCCCTGGCATTTCACATCATTTATGCAGCAGCGTACAATACATTTTTTGTACTCACCTTGTGCTGTGGTCGCGTCCTTCCAAACCACTCATTGTTGAATTTGTGATTTCCAACTTGTTGTGTAATGTTTATGTCCAATGGCCGATGAGCACCGATACGTTTTATCTATCATTTCTGATTCATTATGATGACTGCTAGCTAAGATTTTGAAAGTATGATGTTGACATGATCAGTCCAATCAAAGCTACTATAAATATAACGTGATTTGATGTAATTTTATCTGTGGCAAACGACCTTGATTCTTCTTGGATGGCCACTTCTAATGTAACGCTATGTCAGCAGGCAGAGGGCGAGAATTTTAGAGGTCTCCCCTTACACTTCGCGGTGACGTAGTTTCCCCATGAGTGGCAGAACACTGAGCCAATCACGGCACAACACTCCGTATTTTCTGCTTGCTTGCCCCACCACAGAAAGCACTGAGCCAGGCAGAAACACCTGCATTTGGGAGCTGCCTTGCTCAAGAAAACAAAAAAAGAGACCGTGTTTGTTTGCGGCTTTATTAACTCAATTATATATATATATATATATATATTTTTTTTTTAACATTGTTTACAAACTGATATGTGACACATTAATGCCAAAATAACATGCAAAACAGGCAAGCCCAATTTTGTCATTGTATTTATTTATTATTATTTTTTTGCAAAAAATGTGGAGCTCAAAACAGGTGGTGCTCAAAATAGGTGGGGCGTTAACAGGCTCTGCCCCACCTTTCCTGAATGATGGGTCGCCACTGGATTTAATCAATAGTGGAGCTTTGCATGGCCGGGGAACACAGAGCGCAGCCTGGAGGAATGCACTACAGATCTGCCATTTCATAATCTGGTTACTTGTTTTTCTTGCACTTTGACAGGTAGCCTATAGCCCTAATATTTAGCTAATGAATCGCCGAATATCTAGCCTTTATTTAGCTTCTTACTTCGGCTACACATCACTAGCACCTCTTTTCCAGCTGTTCCCGTGCGCAACAAGCAATAGGCTACGCAAGCCTCTCCGCAATAGGCCGTTTCTCTTCTCTTGAAATCACAGGAAAAGCTATAAGTTACAAAAGCGACAGGACATTTTAAATATTTTTTTATACTAGGCCTAATAGCTTATTTGGGAAAAGAAGCAGGCTTGCTCCTTTAATTGCTGAATGTAAAACAGGCCAACAGCAGAGAAAATGCATGCTGGGAAAGTGTAGGAAAAGTTTAGCTTTTTCAAGCAGAAATTTGCTTCCTGCAACACTAACTCAAAAACGTTCTGGGACACTGTAAAGTCCATGGAGAATAAGAACACCTCCTCCCAGCTGCCCACTGCACTGAAGATGGGAAACACTGTCACCACTGATAAATCCACAATAATTGAGAATTTCAATAAGCATTTTTCTACGGCTGGCCATGCTTTCCACCTGGCTACTCCTACCCCGGTCAACAGCACTGCACCCCCCACAGCAACTCGCCCAAGCCTTCCCCATTTCTCCTTCTCCCAAATCCGTTCAGCTGATGTTCTGAAAGAGCTGCAAAATCTGGCCCCTACAAATCAGCCGGGCTAGACAATCTGGACCCTTTCTTTCTAAAATGATCTGCTGAAATTGTTGCCACCCCTATTACTAGCCTGTTCAACCTCTCTTTCGTGTCGTCTGAGATTCCCAAAGATTGGAAAGCAGCTGCGGTCATCCCCCTCTTCAAAGGGGGGGGACACTCTTGACCCAAACTGCTACAGACCTATATCTATCCTACCATGCCTTTCTAAGGTCTTCGAAAGCCAAGTCAACAAACAGATTACCGACCATTTCGAATCTCACCATACCTTCTCTGCTATGCAATCTGGTTTCAGAGCTGGTCATGGGTGTACCACAGCCACGCTCAAGGTACTAAACGATATCTTAACCGCCATCGATAAGAAACATTACTGTGCAGCCGTATTCATTGATCTGGCCAAGGCTTTCGACTCTGTCAATCACCACATCCTCATCGGCAGACTCGACAGCCTTGGTTTCTCAAATGATTGCCTCGCCTGGTTCACCAACTACTTCTCTGATAGAGTTCAGTGTGTCAAATCGGAGGGTCTGCTGTCCGGACCTCTGGCACTCTCTATGGGGGTGCCACAGGGTTCAATTCTTGGACCGACTCTTCTCTGTATACATCAATTAGGTCGCTCTTGCTGCTGGTGAGTCTCTGATCCACCTCTACGCAGTCGACACCATTCTGTATACTTCTGGCCCTTCTTTGGACACTGTGTTAACAACCCTCCAGGCAAGCTTCAATGCCATACAACTCTCCTTCCGTGGCCTCCAATTGCTCTTAAATACAAGTAAAACTAAATGCATGCTCTTCAACCGATCGCTACCTGCACCTGCCCAACATCACTACTCTGGACGGCTCTGACTTAGAATACGTGGACAACTACAAATACTTAGGTGTCTGGTTAGACTGTAAACTCTCCTTCCAGACCCACATCAAACATCTCCAATCCAAAGTTAAATCTAGAATTGGCTTCCTATTTCACAACAAAGCATCCTTCACTCATGCTGCCAACATGCCCTTGTAAAACTGACCATCCTACCAATCCTCGACTTTGGCGATGTCATTTACAAAATAGCCTCCAATACCCTACTCAACAAATTGGATGCAGTCTATCACAGTGCAATCCGTTTTGTCACCAAAGCCCCATATACTACCCACCATTGCGACCTGTACGCTCTCGTTGGCTGGCCCTCGCTTCATAGTCGTCGCCAAACCCACTGGCTCCATGTCATCTACAAGACCCTGCTATGTAAAGTCCCCCCTTGTCACCAAAAGCACTCGCAAACTTCTACAGATGCACAATCGAGAGCATCCTGTCGGGCTGTATCACCGCCTGGTACGGCAACTGCTCCGCCCACAACCGTAAGGCTCTCCAGAGGGTAGTGAGGTCTGCACAAACCGATGTCACAGGAAGGCCATAAAGATCATCAAGGACAACAACCACCCGAGCCACTGCCTGTTCACCCCGCTATCATCCAGAAGGTGAGGTCAGTACAGCTGCATCAAAGCTGGGACCGAGAGACTGAAAAACAGCTTCTATCTCAAGGCCATCAGACTGTTAAACAGCCACCACTAACATTGAGTGGCTGCTGCCAACACACTGACTCAACTCCAGCCACTTTAATAATGGGAATTGATGGGAAATGATGTAAAATATATCACTAGCCACTTTAAACAATGCTACCTAATATAATGTTTACATACCCTACATTATTCATCTCATATGTATACGTATATACGGTACTCTATATCATCTACTGCATCTTTATGTAATACATGTATCACTAGCCACTTTAACTATGCCACTTTGTTTACATACTCATCTCATATGTATATACTGCACTCGATACCATCTACTGTATCTTGCCTATGCTGCTCTGTACCATCACTCATTCATATTTCTTTATGTACATATTCTTTATCCCCTTACACTTGTAGTAGTTTTGGAATTGTTAGCTAGATTACTTGTTGGTTATTACTGCATTGTCGGAACTAGAAGCACAAGCATTTCGCTACACTCGCACTAACATCTGCTAACCATGTGTATGTGACAAATACAATTTGATTTGATTTGATCTCAGCTCGCCGGTCACCATAGCAACTCCCACCTGTAGCACACGCTCCAGCTGGTATATCTCTCTAGTCACCCCCAAAACCAATTATTTCTTTGGCCGCCTCTCCTTCCAGTTCTCTGCTGCCAATGACTGGAACGAACTACAAAAATCTCTGAAACTGGAAACACTTATCTCCCTCACTAGCTTTAAGCACCAACTGTCAGAGCAGCTCACAGATTACTGCACCTGTACATAGCCTACCTATAATTTAGCCCAAACAACTACCTCTTTCCCTACTGTATTTAATTAATTAATTTTACTCCTTTGCACCCCATTAATTTTATTTCTACTTTGCACATTCTTCCATTGCAAATCTACCATTCCAGTGTTTTACTTGCCATATTGTATTTACTTTGCCACCATGGCCTTTTTTTGCCTTTACCTCCCTTATCTCACCTCATTTGCTCACATCATATATAGACTTGTTTATACTGTATTATTGACTGTATGTTTCTTTTACTCCATGTGTAACTCTGTGTTGTTGTATGTGTCGAACTGCTTTGCTTTAACTTGGCCAGGTCGCAATTGTAAATGAGAACTTGTTCTCAACTTGCCTACCTGGTTAAATAAAGGTGAACTAATAAATAAAAAGGAGAGGTAGTGCATTGGTGTGATCACTTTTGGCCGGTTATGGTAACATTGTTGCACTGATGCTTTGCAAATAGTTGCACAGGACAGACAGAGATGAGCACAGTGAAAAAGAAGAACCAAAAGAATTATGGAAACCACTTGATCAACAAGACAATGACATACTGTAGACCTAAGAATATGCGTAGGCTAAAAAGTGTTTGTTGTCGAATTGCTACAAATAATATGAGTTACTATATTATTTTTAATTAGGCCTACATGTGCATTGATGTATTATTTGCTATTGTCAGTATGACAATGAACACACTGTGAAAGCACTGAATGGTCTGAACCAGTATCTGTGTGTTAGAGACCTCATGAATGGTCTTGTTACCACCTAATTAATAGCAGCACGTAGGATGTGTTGATTAACTGGTGAGGGACTGTAGATCAATAAACGATCAACTTTCCTCTAGTGTGGATGCTCACCCACATTTTATAGTTATGTAGCCTATTGTTTATCATTAGTTATCGTTGTAGTTATTGGCTTGGTGGATGGCCCGGGCCTTAACTCTGACAAAACACAACCAACGTTATTATTACAACAGAACTAGCCTACTAGTAAATAGCTAACGTTAGCAAACTTGAATTTAATAAGTATCAAATTAGAATTTTATTCTCTATAAATAGACTCTTTCAAATGATTTACTCTTGTAAGTTTGCCACCAGTGTGCTGCGCTAGGGACATAAAGCGGAAGTCGAATCCATCACTTCCGTTGTTTGGCTGTGTCCATAGCAACGTTCGAAAATGAGGTGGATACGTCATTCCCAAACATTCTAAGAATTTATTAACCATATCTTAGTGCTCGCTTGTTAGACAATGTAAAAAATGTGTCCTATTCTTCCTGTGGGTGTATATGAACATATTTGAATAAGATCTAATGTTGCTAAAACACTGTTTATCATGAGTGACTGCCTAAATGGGGCCAGAGCCAGAGCCATTTATTTAGAGTTGGGCCAATGTGGTTTCTGCATTATGATGCATTTACATGACGCGACAACATTAAATGGCAGCCATGTTAGCACCCTATTAACATTATATGGAATATATATATTTTTTAAATACTATAAAACGGAATGTCTAGAATGAGCATTATGATGCATTTACATAACACGACAACATTCTATGGCAGCCTAGTTAGCTCCTCATTAACAATATATGGGGAATATTTCAACAATGCTATGTAACTGAATGTCTAGAATTAGAACAATATTCAAAAAGTTGGCCTAACTGTCTAAATATATGGCTGTGGTTGGGACTAGGCATAGGCTAACCTCTACAGTACCTGCAGCCCTATAAGACTATGGTTGCCTTCCGCTTTGCTAGACAGTCACCGGGGACAAAGAACTAAAAATACAGAGAGCCCATAAACAGAAGGAAATCAAGACAGGGACGTAAATGGAAATAAAATGGTTTTCTATTGTGACTTAAACCTCAAAGGATGCAGGGAGGTTGAAAATAAACAAACATGCGGAAGATGGGAAGGATATAAATCTAAAAGGAAATGAGAAACAATATGAATACAACTCACCAGTGGAACAAATAGGACCTGTAGTTTATTAAAAGAATACAGTTGAGGGTTCCGTGCATTGTAAACTTGGTAGTGGCACACAAAAAATCCTTGAATTACTACAAGGTCAGAAGTTCATAATCACATTGCAAATCCAATCAGAATAGTCTAACCTGTTCTAACCTATGTTCCATTTTAGAGTAAAGTAGAACTTCTGAGATTACTACATTTCAAATCCTTGGCTCAGTCATGAAATGATGACTGCCCTGAAAACATGTTTAAGTGATATTACTGGAATGTTATTGCACTGTGCCCAGCTAGGTGTGAAACACAGCCAAGTCAGGGGAAAGTAGTGTTCTTGACAGTGCTCTTGACCCCAACTTATAATTACTTACAACTTACAACAGCTCTGTGTTGTGAAATTGTTCTGGTATGCAACTTTACCAGTCAAAAATAACCTTTATGTATGATTTATAGTCCCAGTAGACGTGGACATTTCCCTTTCTAAGACCTAGCAGATCCTCCCGTTCCCTTCCTCAGGATTTGAACTTTGTCAAATTGTGCATTTATTGCAGAGGAAGAGCGGGACCCGTACTCTGCTCATATCTGTCTGTTGGTAATTTTGATTATACTGTGCTTTATTTCTCACAGGTTTGTTACTCAGGCCTTCCCCTGGAGTGAGTGTAGTGTGTGTATAGTGTTATTGTTCTGTACAATCCCAGAAAGAAACTCGTATGCTAAAGACCTACCTGTCCTGTACTCGTAGGTTATACCTGTCCTGTACTCGTAGGTTATAGGTCTACCTGTCCTGTACTCGTAGGTTATACAGTAGGCCTAGCTGTTCTGTACTCGTAGGTTATACAGTAGGCCTACCTGTCCTGTACTCATAGGTTATACAGTAGACCTAGCTGTTCTGTACTCGTAGGTCATACAGTAGGCCTAGCTGTCCTGTACTCGTAGGTTATACCTGTCCTGTACTCGTAGGTTATACCTGTCCTGTACTCGTAGGTTATAGGTCTACCTGTCCTGTACTCGTAGGTTATACAGTAGACCTAGCTGTCCTGTACTCGTAGGTTATACAGTAGGCCTACCTGTCCTGTACTCGTAGTTAATACAGTAGGTCTACCTGTCCTGTACTCGTAGGTTATACAGTAGGCCTAGCTGTTCTGTACTCGTAGGTTATACAGTAGGCCTACCTGTCCTGTACTCATAGGTTATACCGTAGGCCTAGCTGTTCTGTACTCAGGTTATACAGTAGGCCTAGCTGTCCTGTACTCGTAGGTTATACCTGTCCTGTACTCGTAGGTTATAGGCCTACTTATCCTGTACTAGCAGGTTATAGGCCTACCTGTCCTGGACTCGTAGGTTATATAGTAGGCCTAGCTGTCCTGTACTCGTAGGTTATACAGTAGGTCTACCTGTCCTGTACTCGTAGGTTATACAGTAGGCCGAGCTGTCCTGTACTCGTAGGTTATACAGTAGGCCTAGCTGTCCTGTACTCATAGGTTATACAGTAGGTCTAGCTGTCCTGTACTCGTAGGTTATAGACCTACCTGTCCTGTACTCTTAGGTTATAGGTCTGTTTGTTATTCTTGGCTGGTAGAGGAGCCAGTTCTGTGTATGTTGCTATCCCTCCTTGCACAATCTTTTGGAATATGAAAACAGGCATTTTGGGGAGGCATTTTCCTCTTGGCAATTGTTCGTTTGTCTTGAAATGCCTTCAAACCCCCATGGAAAGCCAGAACTTGTGCTTTACTCTGGTTATGAACTCAGTCATATTTAATAAGACTGAATTTTAAGATTTTAGAACAAACTCCATAATGAACAGTGACTCGTGGCCCCTGACTGTGGCTTATGCACTGAAGGAAGCTGCATTACACTAAATTAGTCATTTTCCTCACTTAACTGCATAATTATGGTGCTTTTAATTGCTTTTAATTTTCTCTCTACCTGCCATTGGAGAGTTGTTGTGCTCCACAGCAACGCTTGAATGCAGATTTATAGACAGGTTTGTCAAGGGTCTCTACATTACCTACCGAAATGGAATTGGGAGGAAGCACATGTCGTTGCCTAAAATCAAACTATTTTACATAGGCAGTATTAACTGTTTTGAACATTTCCGCCCAAAAACAGGTCTATTTTTATGAGGATGTAGACTTAGCGAAACAATTTCAGGTGGCTTGTTGAAACCAATTATGCATCGTAGATTAAATGCATATAGGCTATGTTAAACACTTAAAAGCTGATAGTAGTTGTACATTTAAGCTCTTCTACTGTACTCTATGCACTTTCAAAAAAGAACACCATCCATGCTGACCCATGTTGACTCCTATGCTTCCCACAGTTGTGTCATGTTTGCTGGATGTCCTTTGGGTGGTGGACCATTCTTATTACAAACGGGAAACTGTTGAGCATGGAATAACCCAGCAGCATTGCAGTTCTTGACACACTCAAACTGGTGCAACTGGCACCTAATACCATACCCCATTCAAAGGCATTTAAATATTTTGTCTTGCCCGTTCACCTTCTGAATGACACACACACACAATCCATGTCTCAAATGTCTCAAGGATAAACAAATACTTATTTTACTGGTCTCCTCCCCTTCATCTATACTGATTGAAGTGGATTTAACAAGTGACATCAATAAGGGATGATAGCTTTCACCTAGATTCACCTGGTCAGTCGGTCATGGAAAGAGCAGGTTTTCTTAATGTTTTGTGTAAACAATGTATTGGGCACTGCTCAAAAGTAGTGCACTACATATGGAATTTGGGACGTACCAATGGTCTCTTGACACTCCCATATCTCTAGAACGGGAGTGTTCCGCTCCTCATCCCTTCACTCCCTAACAGTTTTCAAGCATGACGCAGGGGAGTTTGGCTGTGGCCCCGCTATGAAGGGAATGCCCTCAGGTGGATTTAAGAGAGATTTTCATAATCCATAATATATTACTGTAGCTTTACATGGAGGATCTAATGTTTTACTTCATCCGAATCACTTCATCTTCATGCTTCTAGATTCCTGCACATCTCTATGTCCATGTACTGGAGCTGGTATACTGTAACTGGTACAGTT
Source organism: Oncorhynchus nerka (assembly GCF_034236695.1). Classification (NCBI taxonomy): domain Eukaryota; kingdom Metazoa; phylum Chordata; class Actinopteri; order Salmoniformes; family Salmonidae; genus Oncorhynchus; species Oncorhynchus nerka. Next base: position 84,632,269 of record NC_088399.1, on the reverse strand, counting down.
AGTATTATGGTGACTCCATAGGGAAATTAGATTTGATTTTTGGCTAACATTGTTAGATGCAAACATAGCCTTGTTAGTCTCAAACTATATTATAATTGTTTCCCTCTTAATGACAAGAATTTGGATTGGGTTTGGGGAGCTAGGCTACATGGTAATACACTAATCCGATCTCTATCGGCTGTCTTGTGAAAGTGCAATAAAGGCTTGTTGACAGTGAGTGTAATAGATAGGTGGCACACACACAATAGCATCCCCCTCTTAACATAGCATGTATTCATCCATATGAGATGTTATTTCAGTATGTTTTGTGTTCTTTTTGTATTCATCCATATGTAGACCTTAGGCTAGCAGTCTGCCAGTGATAGGTTACATAGACTGAAGTAGAGGCAGAACAGGACTGCTGAAAATACAGTTGACAACTTCCCGTTTATTTACAACTATGGACCGTTCTTAATGTGGTTCTGTCAAGATGGTGAGTCAATTTCCAAGTAAATTGTCAGGGGGAAAGTAAGCTATTAATATTAACATTCAATAGATTGGAATGAAATGTAATGTAAAAGTTAGTCTCACACAACCACACCATTGGCATACATATCCATTCTCACACAGACAACCTACGCCCAGGCCACGTAGCTCGTACCACACCTACGTCTATGTGTTTGTCATCTTTCCCTCTGTCTTTGCATGTGTTGTAGATCATCGACCAGGATATCAACCCCTATGTGGACCAATGGGAGGCAGAGGGGATATTTCCTGCCCACAAAGTCTTCAAGCTCTTGGGAAATGCTGGCTTTCTGGGTGTCAACAAGCCAGTTGGTATGAACTTCTTCTGTGTCTCTTCCTCTGTGAAATTGAATTGTCTCAAAAATAATCACCCGGTTAATGACTTTTTCTGAGATATTTCTTTGCCTGATTCTGATTCACTTGTGGGAAATTATGCTTAACATATTTCACTGTCTCCCCACTATAAAACCGTGTCAGTTGAAAGCACTTCGCTTTGAAGAGGGCAGCTAATTTCAGATGATAAAGATGGTTTAATTAATCTAGTGTTTTCATGAACAATCACCTGAATCAGAGTTAGATGAGGAGCAGCTTGAAAATAAGAAAATGGTGTAGCCTCGTAAAAGGGTCTCGAAAGATAAAGCAGCAGCAAGTGGTAATGAGTTCCTCATAGACCCCTAAGTGCCCAATGTGTCCAACTAGGCACTGATCTTCATCAAAACTCAACAGAAGAGCCTCTCAAGGGCTAGCGTGAGAAAATTAAGTAGAGAAATGTTGTTGCATACCAGACTCAAGATGATATAGGCCTAAGGAGTGCTTAGAGTGTCATTCTGGCTTTGGCCCACTCCACTGAATATGTGGATGTGAGTAGCGGCCATATTGTGGTGAGTGTAGATATTTGCCCACTCTGAATGTGTGGAGTCACGTTCCACAAAAGCTGTCAGTCCTATTTCCATTTCAAATGCTGTCCTCTACCACCTGCAGCATCACTGAGGGAAAAATTAGACTTTTTAGAATAACTTTGATTGTCGTATTTTAAATCATATATAACACGTTTAAGAATTTAAAGTGGTGATTCATTCCTAAGTCTAATTTTGTCAAGATGTTTTCAGACCTCAAAAGAGGCCGAGATGGGTCCAAGTCACACTACACACCAATCTAGATCCAAATACAGCATATCAACCCAATGACTAGAAAATACAACTCATCTCGACATTAGTCCCCCTAGATGTCAAAACATCTAACAAACTTTTATTTTGAAGTGAACTACTACAGAGAACAATGCAGTGGGTGTTGTTGGTCGTGGTGGGCCCTATGGGGAAATTGGCTCATAAATCTAGCTAGGTCAGAGAAGAGTGGGGCGAGCAGCTTTACAAAGTGATAACTACAGAGCCCTTCAGCATTAACAGTCTGGATTAGAGAGAAGGTGGACAAGGAAGTCCCAGACACATCAGATTACCAGATGGTATATTAGATAAAGAGGTTATGGTTTATCCTACACTGTCAGAGACTAATGCTGAGACGAGACACATATTGCTAATAGCCTATATTGCTAATAGCCTATATTTCTGATAGCCTACAGTGCATTCGGGAAGTATTCAGACCCCTTTTTCCACATTTTGTTACGTTACAGCCTTATTCTAAAATTGATTAAATTTAAAAAATCCTAATTAATCTACACACAATACCCCATAATGACAAAGCGAAAAAAAAAGTGAAGAAATGTTTGCAAATCTATATATTTTTTTTTTACAGAAATACCTTATTTACATAACTATTCAGACCCTTTGCTATGAGACTCAAAACTGAACTCAGGTGCATCCTGTTTCCATTGATCATCCTTGAGATGTGTTCTACAACTTGATTTGAGTCCACCTATGGTAAATTCAATTGGTTGAACATGATTTGGAAAGGCACACACCTGTCTATATAAGGTCCCACAGTTGACAGTGCATGTCAAAGCAAAAACCAAGCCATGAGGTCGAAGGAATTCTCCGTAGAGCTCCAAGACAGGATTGTGTCGAGGCACAGATGTGGGGAAGGGTACCAAAAAATGTCTGCAGCACTGAAGGTCCCCAAGAACACAGTGGCCTCCATCATTCTTAAATGGAAGACATTTGGAACCACCAAGACTCTTCCTAGAGCTGGCCACCGGGCCAAACTGCACAATCGGGGGAGAAGGGCCTTGGTCAGGGAGGTGATCAAAAACCTGATGGTCACACTGACAGAGCTCCGGAGTTCCTCTGTGGATATGGGAGAACCTTCCAGAAGGACAACCATCTCTGCAGAATTCCACCAATCAGGTGGAAGCCACTCCCCAGTAAAAGGCACACGACAGCTGCCAAAAGGCACCTTTTGAGAAACTTGTTTCATGAGAAACAAGATTCTTTGGTCTGATGAAACCAAGATTGAACTCATTGGCCTGAATGCCAAGTGTGACATCTGAAGGAAACCTGGCACCATCCCTATGGTGAAGCATGCTGTTGGCAGCCTCATGTTGTGGGGATGATTTTCAGCGGCAGGAACTGGGAGACTAGTCAGGATCGAGGGAAAGATGAACGGAGGAAAGTACAGAGAAGATCTTTGATGAAAACCTGCTCCAGAGCATTCAGGACCTTAGACTGGGGCAAAGGTTCACCTTCCAACAGGACAACAACCCTAAGCACACAGCCAAGACAACGCAAGAGTGGCTTCGGGACAATGTCCTTGAGTGGCCCAGCCAGAGCCAACGCTTAAATCCGATCTAAGATCTCTGGAGATCTGAAAATATCTGTGCAGCAACGCTCACCATCCAACCTAACAGAGCATGAGAGGATGTTCAGAGAAGAATGGGGGAAACTTGTCATACCGAAGAAGACTCGGGGCTGTAATTGTTGCCAAAGGTGCGTCAACAAAGTGCTAAGTAAAGGGTCTGAATACTTATGGAAATGTAATATTTCAGTTTTCAAAAAAAAAAAAATGATTGTGCAGAAAATTCTACAAACCTGTTTTTGCTTTGTTGTTATGGAGTATTGGGTGTAGATTGATGAGGGGGGGAAAACTATTGAATGAATTTAATTAATTAATTAAATTTAATCTGGCATCTGCCTTGCTTGCACAATGACCCCCCCCCCTTTGAAGCGTCTTGCCAATCGCCATCATGCAAAAGCTAGTAATTCGGTGGCGCAACTGGCGACACTTCAGGCTGAGGATATACCCATGTGTTACACCCACATCCAAGAGGACCTGTCAATCACAAGCCTTGTGGGCATGTCCCAGAACATCGATTTCCCTTCTTGCAATACAGAGGGCAAGATATATTCTTGTGGTTTGGCATGTCATTGTGGATTCACACTGTCATTGTTTATAAAGGATTTCAAAACACTGTAGCTGAGTGGTTTGTTAGTTGTATCAATGTTTTTGTCCTCTAAATTCGAGGTCGACCGATTATGATTTTTCAACGCCGATACCGATTATTAGAGGACCAGAAAAGCCGATACCGATTAATCAGACTATTAAAAAAATATATATATATATATATATATATTTGTACAACACTGAATGAACACTTATTATAACTTAATATAATACATCAATAAAATCAATTTAGCCTCATGTAAATAATGAAACATGTTCAATTTGGTTTAAATAATGAAAAAACAAAGTGTTGGAGAAGAAAGTAAAAGTGCAATATGTGCTATGTAAGAAAGCTAACGTTTCAGTTCCTTGCTCAGAACATGAGAACATATGAAAGCTGGTGGCTCCTTTTAACATGAGTCTTCAATATTCCCAGGTAAGAAGTTTAAGGTTGTAGTTATTATAGGAATTATAGGACTATTTCCCTCTATACCGTTTGTATTTCATTAATCTTTGACTATTGGCTGTTCTTATTGGCACTTTAGTATTGCCAGTGTAACAGTATAGCTTCCGTCCCTCTCCTCGCTCCTCCCTGGGCTCGAACCAGCAACACAACGACAACAGCCACCCTCGAAGCAGCCTTACCCATGCAGAGCAAGGGAAACAACCACCCCAAGGCTCAGAGCAAGTGAAGTTTGAAACACTATTAGCGTGCGCCAACTAGCTAGCCATTTCACTTTGGTTACACCAGCCTCATCTCGGGAGTTGATAGGCTTGAAGTCATAAACAGCACAATGCTTGACAAGCACAACGAAGAGCTGCTGGCAAAATGCATGAAAGTGCTGTTTGAATTAATGTTTACGCGCCTGCTTCTGGCTACCACGGCTCAGTCAGATACTTAGATACTTGTGTGCTCAGTCAGATTATATGCAGCGCAGGATACGCTAGATAATATCTAGTAATATCATCAACCATGTGTAGTTAACTAGTAATTATGATCGATTGTTTTTTATAAGATAAGTTTAATGCTTATCTTGGCTTACTGCATTCGCGTAACAGGCAGTCAGTCTCCTTGTGGAGTGCAATGAGAGAGAGGTAGGTCGTTATTGCGTTGGACTAGTTAACTGTAAGGTTGCAAGTTTGCATCCCCCGAGCTGACAAGGTGAAAATCTGTCGTTCTGCCCCTGAACGAGGCAGTTAACCCACCGTTACTAGGACGTCATTGAAAATAAGTATGTTCTTAACTGACTTGCCTAGTTAAATAAAGGTATAAAAATACAAAAATCGGCAAATCGGCGCCCAAAAACACCCATATCCGATTGTTATGAAAACATGAAATCGGCCCTAATTAGTTGGCCATTCCGATTAATCGGTCGACCTCTACTCTAAATACCAAATTGTGAAATGGTCTGCTGAAATGTGCCTCCAAACATTTGTTGGATATGCATTGCCTAATCAATATAATTGAATCATTTCCAATTTTGTTAGTAGTATCTTATGTGTTCTCCTGAATTACTATACAATAGAGATCAGGGCCCGTATCCACAAAGCATCTCAGAAAAGGTCCTAGGAATCCTGTTAAAACCTGGATAAATTGGGCTAGATGCCCAATTTATGGCATTTTAACAATGTGATATTGTGCTCCAAACTTGAAATAACATGATGTCTGTAATCAAATTATACAATTTATTTATTAGCCTAGTGGTTACGTGTGCTCTTTATTGTCTGGTCAGCTGGGTGTTCAACCAGTCTTTGCTGGGAACAGTAGTTGCTACCGTAGGCGCACACCAGGTGCTTTCCATTTTCCCCCTGGTGAGTCAGTACTGCCAGCAGCTCCCAACACCGAACCCCTGGCGGTGGTTAACTAACCTGGGAAACTCAATATCTGAGTTTGGGTCTGTGGAACCCTTGGTCGAGGAAATGCCATCAGAAGGTTTCCTCAGACCATCCACTGCATCCAGAATTATCTCCAGCCATCTTGACAGTGTCTTGCCACTGGATACAGGTGACCCTGGACGAGAGCGTGAGGTTGAAGCTGCATAACTCTCCTTCACTTCAATGAGCAAGTCATGAAGCCATCACCCAAAGTCCTGTGGCTTTCTGCGATTGACGAAGCTGTAGCCATGGACTCGCACACAGGCAGCTCAGGATATCGCTTTTCACTGGCCTGAAGCAGCAGTGGAACTTGGCAGCAGTCTGAGCAGTACTATTCAGGTTCACACTGCTCACCTCCCCAGCATTAGGAGCACCTCAGCAGTCGGACAAAGAAAATACAAGTGAAACCACTTAATATTGGTGCTTGGAATGCCCGCTCACTAATGGACACTGCTGGACCAAACAGACCTGAGACGCTCTTGTTGGCAGAGAACGTGCCAAATACAAAATGGACATTTCCACCGAAAGTGAGACCCGGCTAGCTGACCCGGGACAGGTTGCAGAAGTTGGAGCCAGTTACACCTTCTGAATCACCATTTACAGGCTAAAAGCAGGTCACCATCATAAACAATCTTCCAACCGCAAAAAACAACATGGATGCAAGGTCCAAACACTGGCACTTGATTGACATTGTCAGGAGGAGAGACAGACATGATGTCAAGGGTGAAAAAGGCCATGTGCAATGCAGAATGCTGGATAGAACACTGACTTATCTCTGAGCTCAACATCCGGATCAGACGTCAACAAGGCAAAAAATCCTCAAAGCGAATCAACATCTCTCAGTGAAAGAGGAGAACATCCGGCAGTAATTTGTTGAAGCCCTAGACCACCGTTTGGAGTCCTCAAGTTGAGGTTCTTTTTTTTTTCAAGAACCTCAACTTTTCTGATTGCGGATGGAACTACATTGCTCAGAGAGAAAGACAAAATCCTTTCCAGATGGGCCGAACAATTCAACTCAGCCCTCAATAAATGAAGAAGCAATCAACAGGCTGCCGCAAGTTGAAATGAACTTGTCTCTTGCAGACCTACCCACCCAGGAGGAAACAAAAAAAGTATCAGTCTCCTCTCATCAGGAAAAACTACAGGAGCTGACACCATACCAGCTGAAACCTACAAGGTGGGAGGGCCTCATTTGGTTGAGAAGCTAACCGACCTCTTCCAGTCATTGTGGAGACAAGAAGCTGTCCCTCAGGAGATAAGGACTAACCACCTCTACAAGAGGAAAGGCAATCACCAAGCCTGTTACAATCACAGAGGTATGTCCTTGCTGTCAATTGCTGGAAAAATCTTAGCTAGAATCTTCCTGCACCATCTAAAAGAACACCTAGACCAAGACATGCTGCCTGAGAGCCAGTGTGGCTTCAGACAGAACTGTGGAACAACTAACATGATGTTTACAGCTCACCAACTCCAAGAAAAATGCCAAACTTTGACCTGTATCTCACTTTTTTCAACCTGACAAAGGCTTTTGACATCACAAGGCACAACGGCCTCTGGAAGGCCATGGCAAAGTTTGAATGCCCAGAAAAATGTATCACAATGGTGCATCAGTTCCATGATGGCTAGTGTGCAAGATCACCAAGAGTACTCTGGTGATCTACTCTGCAGTTTCCAGTCATAAACAGATTGAAGCAAGGCAGTGTTCTAGCACCAACTTTGTTTAGCATGATGTTCTCCACCATGCTGCAAGATGCCTTCCCAAATGACCACACTGGGATCTGTTTCATCTACAGCTTTGATGGGGGGCTTTTCAGCCTGAGGAGGATACATTACATAACAAAGGTGGAGGAGGTGACTGTCCACAACCTCGTTTGCAGATGACTGCGCATTAGCTGCTGGCTTGCTTGCTGACCTGTAGATCCTCATGGACAACATGGGATAGAAAAGGCATCAAACTGGCTACAAAACTGAAGGTTTACCAGGCAGTCATATTACCAGCAAAACCTGGACCGATGCCATGCCAGGAAACTAAATAACTTTCACCTGAACGGTTTCAGGATGCTCCTGAGGATCAAGCGGCAGGACAGAATCTCAGACACTGAAGTCCTCAGCCGGGCCGACATGATGAGCATTGCCACACTGCTTCTGAAAGCTCAGCTCAGATGGGTGGGGCCATGTGACCAGGATGCCTGCTACACATCTCCATAAGCAGATCTTCTTCATGGAGCTGAAGAATGGGAAGTGAGCACAAGGTGGCCCAAGGAAATGATTTATAGACACCCTGAAGGTATCCCTTGAGCTTTAACATTGATCTAAAGTCATGAGAAAGACTTGCTCAGGATCGTCCCATCTGGCGGAATCGAATCCGGGATGGCGCTACAACCTCTGAAACAAGCAGGACCAAAAATGCAATGGTGAAGAGAACAGCGAAAGACCAGTATTAGTGGAGCCGTCCCTCAGGAGACTTTTACCTAGATATCATGTCCAATGTGCCAAAGCATGTTTCTGGGCTCAGATTGGTCTCATCAGCCATCTGCGCACTCACCGTACCCCAGACTAATCCTAATGAATCGTGTTAGGGTCATCATCAACCTATGATGGACGAACAAGGAAGGACGGAGTGGTTATAAGTATACCAGGTCTCCGGTAGCCTCTGGAACTGCCGATCTGCGGCCAACAAGGCAGAGTTCATCTCAGCCTAGGCCTCCCTCCAGTCCCTCGACTTCTTGGCACTGACGGAAACATGGATCACCACAGATAACACTGCTACTCCTACTGCTCTCTCTTCGTCCGCCCACGTGTTCTCGCACACCCCGAGAGCTTCTGGTCAGCGGGGTGGTGGCACCGGGATCCTCATCTCTCCCAAGTGGTCATTCTCTCTTTCTCCCCTTACCCATCTGTCTATCGCCTCCTTTGAATTCCATGCTGTCACAGTTACCAGCCCTTTCAAGCTTAACATCCTTATCATTTATCGCCCTCCAGGTTCCCTCGGAGAGTTCATCAATGAGCTTGATGCCTTGATAAGCTCCTTTCCTGAGGACGGCTCACCTCTCACAGTTCTGGGCGACTTTAACCTCCCCACGTCTACCTTTGACTCATTCCTCTCTGCCTCCTTCTTTCCACTCCTCTCCTCTTTTGACCTCACCCTCTCACCTTCCCCCTCTACTCACAAGGCAGGCAATACGCTCAACCTCATCTTTACTAGATGCTGTTCTTCCACTAACCTCACTGCAACTCCCCTCCAAGTCTCCGACCACTACCTTGTATCCTTTTCCCTCTTGCTCTCATCCAACACTTCCCACACTGCCCCTACTCGGATGGTATCGCGCCGTCCCAATCTTCGCTCTCTCTCCCCGCTACTCTCTCCTCTTCCATCCTATCATCTCTTCCCTCTGCTCAAACCTTCTCCAACCTATCTCCTGATTCTGCCTCCTCAACCCTCCTCTCCTCCCTTTCTGCATCCCTTGATTCTCTATGTCCCCTATCCTCCAGGCCGGCTCGGTCCTCCCCTCCTGCTCCGTGGCTCGACGACTCATTGCGAGCTCACAGAACAGGGCTCCGGGCAGCCGAGCGGAAATGGAGGAAAACTCGCCTCCCTGCGGACCTGGCATCCTTTCACTCCCTCCTCTCTACATTTTCCTCTTCTGTCTCTGCTGCTAAAGCCACTTTCTACCACTCTAAAGTCCAAGCATCTGCCTCTAACCCTAGGAAGCTCTTTGCCACCTTCTCCTCCCTCCTGAATCCTCCTCCCCTCCCCCCTCCTCCCTCTCTGCAGATGACTTCGTCAACCATTTTGAAAAGAAGGTCGACGACATCCGATCCTCGTTTGCTAAGTCAAACGACACCGCTGGTTCTGCTCACACTGCCCTACCCTGTGCTCTGACCTCTTTCTCCCCTCTCTCTCCAGATGAAATCTCGCGTCTTGTGACGGCCGGCCGCCCAACAACCTGCCCGCTTGACCCTATTCCCTCCTCTCTTCTCCAGACCATTTCCGGAGACCTTCTCCCTTACCTCACCTCGCTCATCAACTCATCCCTGACCGCTGGCTACGTCCCTTCTGTCTTCAAGAGAGCGAGAGTTGCACCCCTTCTGAAAAAACCTACACTCGATCCCTCCGATGTCAACAACTACAGACCAGTATCCCTTCTTTCTTTTCTCTCCAAAACTCTTGAACGTGCCGTCCTTGGCCAGCTCTCCCGCTATCTCTCTCAGAATGACCTTCTTGATCCAAATCAGTCAGGTTTCAAGACTAGTCATTCAACTGAGACTGCTCTTCTCTGTATCACGGAGGCGCTCCGCACTGCTAAAGCTAACTCTCTCTCCTCTGCTCTCATCCTTCTAGACCTATCGGCTGCCTTCGATACTGTGAACCATCAGATCCTCCTCTCCACCCTCTCCGAGTTGGGCATCTCCGGCGCGGCCCACGCTTGGATTGCGTCCTACCTGACAGGTCGCTCCTACCAGGTGGCGTGGCGAGAATCTGTCTCCTCACCACGCGCTCTCACCACTGGCGTCCCCCAGGGCTCTGTTCTAGGCCCTCTCCTATTCTCGCTATACACCAAGTCACTTGGCTCTGTCATAACCTCACATGGTCTCTCCTATCATTGCTATGCAGACGACACACAATTAATCTTCTCCTTTCCCCCTTCTGATGACCAGGTGGCGAATCGCATCTCTGCATGTCTGGCAGACATATCAGTGTGGATGACGGATCACCACCTCAAGCTGAACCTCGGCAAGACGGAGCTGCTCTTCCTCCCGGGAAGGACTGCCCGTTCCATGATCTCGCCATCACGGTTGACAACTCCATTGTGTCCTCCTCCCAGAGCGCTAAGAACCTTGGCGTGATCCTGGACAACACCCTGTCGTTCTCAACTAACATCAAGGCGGTGGCCCGTTCTTGTAGGTTCATGCTCTACAACATCCGCAGAGTACGACCCTGCCTCACACAGGAAGCAGCGCAGGTCCTAATCCAGGCACTTGTCATCTCCCGTCTGGATTACTGCAACTCGCTGTTGGCTGGGCTCCCTGCCTGTGCCATTAAACCCCTACAACTCATCCAGAACGCCGCAGCCCGTCTGGTGTTCAACCTTCCCAAGTTCTCTCACGTCACCCCGCTCCTCCGCTCTCTCCACTGGCTTCCAGTTGAAGCTCGCATCCGCTACAAGACCATGGTGCTTGCCTACGGAGCTGTGAGGGGAACGGCACCTCAGTACCTCCAGGCTCTGATCAGGCCCTACACCCAAACAAGGGCACTGCGTTCATCCACCTCTGGCCTGCTCGCCTCCCTACCACTGAGGAAGTACAGTTCCCGCGCAGCCCAGTCAAAACTGTTCGCTGCTCTGGCCCCCAATGGTGGAACAAACTCCCTCACCACGCCAGGACAGCGGAGTCAATCACCACCTTCCGGAGACACCTGAAACCCCACCTCTTTCAGGAATACCTAGGATAGGATAAAGTAATCCTTCTCACCCCCCTTAAAAGATTTAGATGCACTATTGTAAAGTGGCTGTTCCACTGGATGTCTTAAGGTGAACGCACCAATTTGTAGGTCGCTCTGGATAAGAGCGTCTGCTAAATGACTTAAATGTAAATGTAAATGTATTGAGGCATATCATGTGAAATAGGCCTTGTGAAATAATTGTAAAAAGCAAAGATACTGTTCCATGTAGGTCTAGATTATTTATGGATTAATCATGTAGAAATATCAAAACATTCTTTCAACTCTAACTCTAAAGCAATTGTATGTGGCACAGGAACCGCTGACTGACTGCCTTTTTCTATGATCAAGGCACCTGCTGGTAACTCTTAACTGGTTAGGACAGCTCACGAGGTCTCCTAAATATGTCGACTAGATGGGACTCTTATGACTAAAGAGGCTTGGATGCATAGCTTTTATTTTTTACCAATAAGAGTAGGAGTATAATGTCTCTTATCACTTTTTTCTACTCTGAGACGTTTTGTGGTCTACCCCCAATATAACGCTTGTCTATGCTGAAACATTGGCTAACATGTGAAGCTCTCAAAGTATGCTGTATGAGTCTAGTTAGATTGATTGGAATGGGAGAGGATTACACCGACCAGGAGGCTTAGGCCTGTACTGTTGGGATGGAGAAATACCAGATGGACTGGGAATGGTTTTCACAGAAGAAATAGCCATTGAGGGATTTAAATGTCAAATAATCAAATGAAATAAAATGTTATTCGTCACATGCTTCGTAAAAAACAGGTGTAGACTAATAGTGAAATGCGTACGGGCCCTTCCCAACAATGCAGAGAGAAAGAAAATAGAGAATTAATAGAAAAGTAAAACATGTAATAATAAATACATAATGAGTAATGACAACTTGGCTATATACACAGGGTACCAGTACTCAGTCGATGTGCAGGGGTATGAGGTAATTGAGATATATACTGTATGTACATATAACTAGGAATAAAGTGATAGATAATAAACAGTAACAGCTGCATATGTGATGAGTGAAGAAGGTTAATGCAAAGGTCAAGGCAGATAGTCCAGGTAGCTATTTGGCTAACTATTAAACTAACTGTTAAGCAGACTTATGGCTTGGGGGTAGAAGCTGTGCAGTTACCAAACCAAGCGGTGATGCAGCCAGTCAAGATGCTCTCAATGGTGCAGCTGTATAACCTTTTCAGCCTCCTGAGGGGGAAGAAGTTGTGCCTTCTTCAAGACTGTGTTAGTATGTGTGGACCATGATGCATCCTTATCTTCAGATGACGAAAAGGACTTAGCTGTGAAGGATGACGGACTTGTAGAGCGCAGGGGAGTTTTGGAATGAGAGGTCTAGGGCTTAAAGGCAAAAAACTCAGGCCCTTTAGTGCCAAGCATGCAGGCTTAAACTTAAAAGCAGCTGCAACTTGTAATTCAAAGCTTTCATTTCTTGTAACATCTCTCTCTTGGCGCTGTGGTACAGTACAAAACTTGGCAGATATCAATGTCATGTTCTGACCTTAGTTCCTTTATTATGTCTTTGTGTTAGTTTGGTCAGGGTGTGAGTTGGGGTGGGTATGTTCTTTTTCTTTGTTGTATTTCTGTGTTTGGCCTGGTATGGATCTCAATCAGAGGCAGCTGTTGATCGTTGTCTCTGATTGAGAATCATACTTAGGTAGCCTGTTTTCCCCATTTTGGTTGTGGGTGATTATTTTCTGTTTAGTGTTTTTCATCACCTTACAGGACTGTTTGTTTGTTTGTCGTTTTTGTTGTTTTGTTCAGTGTTCAGTTGTTTTATTAAAATAATGAACACTTACCACGCTGCACCTTGGTCCTCCTCTCTGTCTCCAGACGACAAGCTTTACAATCAACGTATGAAACATTCATATTTAGACTATTTATTTATCCATAGGTCACGACCAACCTACTCCAGTTTCTACAAATTATATCTAAAGTTTGGAGGCACTGTACTGGAGCCAGGCTTCACATTAATAAAGCTTCAGTGCCAGATTGCTCTTCAGCTGATTATGTCACTCCACTACCCACCACGAAACAGGAAAAAACTGCTGCTCACACACACAGACACTCCCCTTTTCTTCCGTAAGCAAGAGAACCAGAACAGGACAGTGTTGCCCAGGCAACAGGGAGCAGAACACGGGTGATCTCTACCTCCCTGTGTGTGTGTGTGCGAGTGTGAGTGAGTAATGTTATTCCACGCCCAGACAGGACAGTGGGATTCAGAGTTCAGCCTCTGACATTGGCCCGTCTCCGGCCCGAGTTACGAGACTTGGCAACCCAGCCGGGTTTTCCACTGGTCAACCTTTTTCTGATAGTTCTGTTATGATGGTCCAATGGTATGTTGCCATTGACTTTCTCCCTTAGTGTCCTCCACTCTTCGTCCTCAGTCATTCCATTGACGTTACATTAGAATGATTTAGCAGACGCTCTTATCCAGAGAGACTCTTGTAGTAATAATATAATTATATTACACATACTGTACCAGTGACTCATTATTCTTAAAACTAAGATAAGGGATTATGAGTCAGTTACTTTTTTTGCATTCCATTTTACTTACTGTAGGATTCTCATGATGACGTCTAATTGAAATACATTGTAGTTCAGTGAGCCAAACGTGTCTATCGAAGTGGCAGTCGTCATTGATACACCCATGAGTGATTCATTGGCCTAGAGACTTCCTAGGTTCGCATCCCTCTGGAGACACGGCCAATTAAATGGTTTGTTCTCAGACAACTATTCCACTGATTTACAGTGTGTCTAATCTACATGCATGTTCAATACAGCAATCTATGAGGATGACTGTCTGTCTTAGAAACCCATCGATATCAAATAAAACATTTTTTTGTCACGTGCCAAATACAACAGATGTAGACCTTTCAGTGAAATGCTTACTTACGAGCCCCTAATCAACAATGCAGTTTAAAAAAATATATGGATAAGAATAAGAAATAAAAGTAACAAGTAATTAAAGAGCAGCAGTAAAATAACAATTGCGAGACTATATACAGGGGGGTACCAGTACAGAGTCCATGTGCGGGGGCACTGGTTAGTTGAGGTAATATGTAGGTAGAGTTATTAAAGTTACTGTGCATAGATGATAACAACACAGAATAGCAGTGGTGTCAAAGGGGGGGGCGATGCAAATATGGGTAGCCATTTGATTAGGTGTTCAGGAGTCTTATGGCTTGGGGGTAGAAGCTGTTTTAGAACCCTCTTGGACCTAGACTTGGTGCTCCGGTACCGCTTGCCGTGCGGTGGCAGAGAGAACAGTCCATGAGTAGGGTGGCTGGAGTCTTTGACAATTTTTAGGGCCTTCCTCTGACACCTCCTGGTATAGAGGTCCTGAATGGCAAGAAACTTGGCCCCAGTGATGCACTGGGCCGTTCGCACTAGCCTCTTTAGTGCCTTGATGTCAGAGGCCGAGCAGTTGCCATACCAGGCAGTGATGCAACCAGTCAGGATGCTCTCGATGGTGCAGCTGTAGAACCTTTTGAGGATCTGAGGACCCATGCCAAATCTTTTCAGTCTCCTGAGGGGGAATATGTTTTTCCCGTGCCCTCTTCACAACAACTGTCTTACTGTCTTGGTGTGTTTGGACCATGATAGTTCATTGTTGATGTGGACACCAAGGAACTTGAAACTCTCGACCCGCTCCACTACAGCCCCGTCGATGTTAATGGGGGCCGGTTCAGCCCTCCTTTTCCTATAGTCCACGATCAGCTCCTTTGTCTTGCTCACATTGAGGGAGAGGTTGTTGTCCTAGCACCACTGACAGGTCTCTGACCTCCTCCCCATAGGCTGTCTCATCGTTGTCTGTGATCAGGCCTACCAGTTGTGTCGTCAGCAAACTTAATGATGGTGTTGGAGTCGTGCCTGGCCACGCAGTCGTGGGTGAACAGGGAGTACAGGAGGGGACAAAGCAAGCACCCCTGAGGTTCCCCCATGTTGAGGATCAATGAGGCAGATGTGTTGTTGCCTACCCTTACCACCTGGGGGCGCCCCGTCAGGAAGTCCAGGATCCAGTTGCAGAGGGAGGTGTTAAGTCAAATCAAATCAAATTTTATTTGTCACATACACATGGTTAGCAGATGTTAATGCGAGTGTAGCGAAATGCTTGTGCTTCTAGTTCCGACAATGCAGTAATAACCAACGAGTAATCTCGCTAACAATTCCAAAACTACTACCTTATACACATAAGTGTAAAGGGATAAAGAATATGTACATAAAGATATATGAATGAGTGATGGTACAGAGCGGCATAGGCAAGATGCAGTAGATGGTATCGAGTACAGTATATACATATGAGATGAGTATGTAAACAAAGTGGCATAGTTTAAAGTGGCTAGTGATACATGTATTACATAAAGATGCAGTAGATGATATAGAGTACAGTATATACGTATTCCTATGAGATAAATAATGTAGGGTATGTAAACATTATATTAAGTAGCATTGTTTAAAGTGGCTAGTGATATATTTTACATCAATTCCCATTATTAAAGTGGCTGGAGTTGAGTCAGTGTGTTGGCAGCAGCCACTCAATGTTAGTGGTGGCTGTTTAACAGTCTGATGGCCTTGAGATAGAAGCTGTTTTTCAGTCTCTCGGTCCCAGCTTTGATGCACCTGTACTGACCTCGCCTTCTGGACGATAGCGGGGTCCTTAGTTATATTATTTATTTATTTAACCTTTATTTAACTAGGCAGGTCAGTTAAGAACAAATTGTTATTTACAATGACGGCCTACCAATAGGCCTTCTGTGGGGACGGGATTAAATATTTAAAATAAATTTAATATAATGTGGTGTTCAGCAGGTCAGCTCTCCAGCCAGGACTAATTGGGGCTGGTGAGTAATCAAGGGCTGATTGCTCACTAGCTGTACGAGTCCCATAAAGCTGACAGAAGGGTAGCACACAGGAGAGAGACTGGGGGAAGAAAGGACTCCTGGGGACGGTTCCAGCCGCAACAGGAGTTCAGTTTTTGCTCTCCACAGGATACAGCAAGACGCAAAGCCCAGAAGAGGGTATCCCGGAGAGGGTCTCTTGGGGGAGACCTATTCTTTTATTTTGAACTATTAGGTTAATAAACACCTTTGAAACTGAGCAAATCATACTTTGTCCGTGTCTGATCTGTGTAAACGTTTTCACCCAACCTCCTGGTCTGCCACAATAAAAATAGGACAATACACACATCACGACAAGAGAGACAACAACACTACATAAAGAGACCCCTAAGACAACAAATTAGCAAGGCAGCGACACATGACAACACAGTATTGTAGGAACACAACATGGCAACATGGTAGCAGCACAAAACATGCTACAAACATTATTGGGCACAGACAACAGCACAAAGGGCAAGAAGGTAGAGACAACAATACATCACACAAAGCAGCCACAACTGTCGGTAAGAGTGTCCATGATTGAGGCTTTGAATGAAGAGACTGAGATAAAACTGTCCAGTTTGAGTGTTTGTTGCAGCTCGTTCCAGTCGCTAGCTGCAGCGAACTGAAAAGAGGAGTGACCCAGGGATGTTTGTGCTTTGGGGACCTTGAACAGAATGTGACCGGCATTTATTTAACTAGGCAGGTCAGTTAAGAACAAATAGTTATTTACAATGACGGGTGTTGTATGTGGAGGATGAGGGCTGCAGTAGATATCTCAGATATGGGGGAGTGAGGCCTGAGAGGGTTTTTTACAAATAAGCATCAACCAGTGGGTCTTGCGACGGGTATACAAAGATGACCAGTTTACAGAGTATAGAGTGCAGTGATGTGTCCTATAAAGGAGCATTGCTGGCAAATCTGATGGCCGATTGGTAAAGAAAATCTCGCCGCTCAAGAGCACCCTTACCTGCCGAGCTATAAATTACGTCTCCGTAATCTAGCATGTGTAACAGTACTCTTCTTGCGTTGTGTACAATCAGTCATCGACACAGAACTCCAACATGTAGCACCAGTCATGTAGATTTATTCTGATAGGAAAGGCACAAAATCTCACCATCCAACTCTGCACTCACGCACTGTACAAAATATATGAACCCCCCCCCACCAGACACAGTAAGTTGCTAGCTAGTACTGGCGGGAATTCTTTACAACAGAATGCACAACAAATATTCTCCAAAAACCGCTGCATCTTATGTGTGATGTTTGAATAACATTTACAAACAATTTGATATAAATTGTACATTTAAATCATCACTTGAGAGTATAAAATCACTTTTGATGTACAGTGCTTTGCAACCAACAACTTACCGCTGGTTTGGTGCTTGTTCACTGGGACGATTCTTACTGGAACATCCCCCTCGTAAGCAAGCCACGCAAACCAGCCAATAAGATGCCATGTTGAGTAGGTGAAGGCAAGACAAACTCAAACCAAAAACCCATTGGCTTAACAATAAAGTGGCAAGGGGAATCACCAATATAACCCTGTTACACTCCCCCCTACTGAATTCCACTTGCCAAGAAAAATAACAAAATACAAAACGGCACTGTGCAAACATACCAGATACAGAGACACTCAACATATGTACAGAATAATCCAGAGGAAAAAATATATATATTACCTAATAGAGAAAACTAAAAGGTAAAGCTGTGTATATCAAGGATGCAGACCCTGCTTTAAATCAGTCACTAAATATTCCAGTCATTAGACTATTCTCCTTGAGAATTAGAGTGAAAAGCGGTTGATCAATCCCCTTAGCCCTCATAGGTAAACATGCCTGTCACATGTTAAGTACACTCGGTGACTTTAAAACATCCAAGTAATAAAATAAACCACCATACGAGACTTTATCATATGTCACATTACCATCCTGCAACCTCTAATCATGGTCACAATGATGTAAAAGCAAAACAAATAAAAGATGTCAATACCATTGACCCTCTATTCACATATTTAACCTTCAAGAGCTAACTTTCTGCTGATTCATAATCTCAATCAGTCTTGACACTGGTTTAAATAGCCTTCCTGCCCTTGACCTAATATGACCCCGACTACCTTCAACTGCATAAGGGGTAACAGTGTTGTGTACTGTTGCAATAGTGTGTCCGTCAACACAGTCAGTACGTAACTGATCAGGTAAGGAATGGTCCGCGGTAGGTCAGTACGGATATCGTAAGCAGACTGGTCATTCCATTCAATTAGCTCACTCACTACACTGTTACAGTCTTGGTGAGATTCTTGAAGACTCTATGATCGAGGCAGACCTTCCAGCTGCAGTATATCATCCACGGAATCCAAAGGTGGAATATCCTGAGCATCCAAGGATCGCACATCACCCTCTAGGCTTGTGTCACCTGTTCCTTCAGAAGACAACTCTGACACCCACACTCTGGTTCTGTACTCAGCACCATCATCCACTGCAGTGTCCATGGCAGCTGAGACCACAAGGCTGTCATTCATGTCCTCAGACTCTGTTAATCCAGACATGTCTGTTCCCTCCTCAACAGCAGCATGGGGATGAGGAAGAAAGTTGACTGGCATTATCAGGTTGCGATGTACCGTCTTCTCCCGTCCAGTGGAGCTGTTCTGAATCTTAAAAGTGTGACTGTCAGCATTCAATCCAGTGACAAGGTAGACAGTATCCTACCAACGGTCAGCGAGCTTCCCCTTTCCCCGCTCCCCCTTGTTAGCCAGCAATACTCAATCCCCAATCTCCACTGGTGCTCCTCTGACTCTTCTGTCATAAAGGTCAGCATGCCTCTTCAACTGCTTCGCTGCAGATGCCTGTGCTGCATTCATGGCTTCTTTCAGATCTCTCCTCAAAGACTGACCAAACTGGTCATAGTCGACAACTTCTGGGTTCTCTATGACAGAGCCAAAGACTATGTCAACAGGCAGTCTTGGCGTCCTCCCAAACATTAGCAGGAAAGGGGCAAAGCCTGTGGTCTCGTGGACTGTACAATTGTATGCAAACGTAAGGGACTTCAGCGCCTGAGGCCATCTGTGCTTTGCTCTCGTTGGCAGGGCCCGGATCATGTTTCCCAAAGTCCTATTCATCCTTTCGCAGGACCCGTTCCCCATCGGATGGTACGGCGTGGTGTGAGACTTCTGAACACCTGCAACACTCAACAGTTCGGCTATTAACCTCTTGAACCTCTGGGGGCAGTATTTCATTTTTGGATGAAAAACGTTCCCGTTTTAAACAAGATATTTTGTTACGAAAAGATGCTCGACTATGCATATAATTGACAGCTTTGGAAAGAAAACACTCTGACGTTTCCAAAACTGCAAAGATATTATCTGTGAGTGCCACAGAACTGATGCTACAGGCGAAACCAAGATGAAACTTCAAACAGGAAATGAGCAAAATTTTTGAGCCGCTGTTTTCCGTTGTCTCCTTATATGGCTGTGAATGCGCCCTGAACGAGCCTACACGTTCTGCCGTTTCCCCAAGGTGTCTGCAGCATTGTGACGTGTTTGTAGGCATATCATTGGAAGATTGGCCATAAGAGACTACATTTACCAGGTGTCCGCCCGGTGTCCTTTGTCGAAATTGGTGCGTAATCTCCAGCTGCACGCATTCATCCATGTGATTCAGAGGAGAGAGGAGACTTCCACGAACGATATATCATCGAAGAGATATGTGAAAAACACCTTGAGGATTGATTCTAAACAACGTTTACCATGTTTCAGTTGATATTATGGAGTTAATTTGGAAAAAAAGTTTGGCGTTTTGATGACTGAATTTTCGTTTTTTTTTGGTAGCCAAACGTGACGAACAAAACGGAGCGATTTCTCCTACACAAAGAATCTTTCAGGAAAAACTGAACATTTGCTATCTAACTGAGAGTCTCCTCATTGAAAACATCCGAAGTTCTTCAAAGGTAAATTATTTTATTTGAATGCTTTTCTTGTTTTTGTGAAAATGTTGCCCGCTGAATGCTAACGCTAAATGCTACGCTAGCTATCAATACTGTTACACAAATGCTTGTTTTGCTATGGTTGAAAAGCATATTTTGAAAATTTGAGATGACAGTGTTGTTAACCTCTTAAGACTCTAGGGGCAGTATTTCATTTTTGGATAAAAAGACGTGCCCGTTTTAAGCGCAATATTTTGTCACGAAAAGATGCTCGAATATGCTTGGAATTGATAGTTTTGGAAAGAAGACAGTCTTACGTTTCCAGAAATGCAAAGATTTTCACTGTGAGTCCCTTAGAACAAATGCTTCGGGCAAAACCAAGATGTATGACCGACCAGGAAATGCACAGGATTTCTGAGGCTACGTTTTCCATGATCGCCTTATATGGCTGTGAATGCGACAGGAATGAACGGACTCTTTCTCTTGTTTCCCCAAGGTCTCTGCAGCATTGTGACGTATTTGTAGGCATATCATTGGAAGATTGACCATAAGAGACTACAATTGCCAAGTGTCCCGCTTGGTGTCTGCGTGGCAATTGGTGCGCAAAAGTCAGGTCCCGGTATTTTTCCATTCAAATCTCAGAACAAACCAGGCTACAAGGACGGTGCTTTCAATGGAGAGAAATATGACAAACCACCTTCAGGATTGATTCAAACAACGTTTTCCATGTTTCAGTCGATATTATGGAGTTAATTCGGAAAAAAGTTCGACATGTAGGTGACTGAATTTTCGGTTAGTTTCGGTAGCCAAATGCATAGTAACAAAAGGGAACGATGTGTCCTACACAAGAATCTTTCAGGAAAATCTGCTATGTAACTGAGAGTCTCCTCATTGAAACATCTGAAGTTCTTCAAAGGTAAATTATTTTATTTGATTCCTTGGCTGGTTTTTGTGAATATGTTGCGTGCTAAATGCTAACGCTAATGCTAAGCTAGCTATCACCACTCTTACACAAATTAGTGATTTTCTCTGGTTCTAAAGCATATTTTGAAAATCTGAGACGACAGGATTGTTAAGAAAAGGATAAGCTTGAGAACAGGCATATTTATTTCATTTCATTTGCGATTTTTAGAAATCGCTAACGTTGCGTTATGGTAATGAGCTTGAGGCTGTAGTTACGCTACCGCATACGGGTTTGGGCGGACTATGAGGTTAAAGCGCTCTCAAAGTTGGCTCCCTGGTCTGAGTGTATACGGCGAGGCATCCCGTAGACACAGAAATAGTTGTTCCACAACTGATGAGCTACTGACTTAGCAGACTGGTTCGGACACAAGAAAGCATGAGCCAATTTGGTAAAGTGGTCAGTAACAACGAGCACATCCAAGGATTTGTTTGAAGAATCCTCTGCAGACCAGAAGTCTATGCACACTAGTTCAAGAGGCTCAGTTGTTATTATGCTCTCAAGAGGAGCTCTTGCTTCCGGATCAGGAGTCTTGCTCACCACGCATCTCCTGCAGCACTTCACATAAGCTTTTACCTCCCTCTCCAGGCCATGCCAGAAGAACCTCTGTCTTGTCAGGTAGACTGTTCTCTGTTGGCCCTGGTGGCCAGCTTCATCATGGACACCCTTCAACACCATTGCTTTCATGGAGGCTGGAACCACATACAGATACATTTTCCTCTTTGTAACCACATTCTTCGAAACATGATACAGTACACCCATCTTCATGGTCAACTTGTCCCGAATTCTGAGAAGACACAAAACCTCAACACTCTCATGGGCACGCTCTCTCCGGGATGGTCTTCTCCCCCTCTCCACAAAGAAGATGACGTTGCTGATCACGTTGTCATCACGCTGCTTACTCATCAGTAGGTCGTGTGGCAGAACATCAACATCGGTCTGCTCTGAAGGCATAACAGCCTGTGGGAGCTGTGGCAACAGCAGTGCATGTGAGCCCACTTCACCCACCCAGCACCTGTGTGAATGAAGAACAGCTGCAACTTCATGTCTTGATAAAGCACCAGATGGGGGGTCAACAGTAGCCTGACAGCTAATGACCACTTCGTTGGAGTCAGAGGCTTTGTCAAAGGGGTGGCTGGACCAGCGAAACACATCTTGCACTCTGTCTGTGCGCACAGCGTCGGCTTCAGCTAGTAAGGTCTTGTACGGGACCCTTGTCAGGCGATGGAGTGCACTGGGTCGTACGAAGGGCTCTCTGCTCAAAGCATCTGCAACAACATTTATTTTTCCAGGGATGTACTTGATGTCAAACTCGTACGGTGCCAGCTTGGCGACCCATCTCTGGTCAAAAGCATCAAGCTTTGCTTTGGTCAGAATGTATGTCAAGGGATTATTATCCGTCCATACCGTGAACTGCTGTCCCCGTAGCCAGTGGTGGAACTTGTCACAGATAGCCCATTTCATGGCAAAGAACTCGAGCCTGTGCGCAGGATACCTCGACTGTGCATAACTGAGGGACTTGCTCGCGAAGGCTATAGGTCTCGCTGTAGCTCCCGGTTCCTGCACCTGAGATTGCACAGCACCTAAGCCATTGCTGGATGCATCCACCGAGAGTAGAAAGGGTTTTTCGAAGTTGGGGTGGGCCAACAAAACCTGGTCCAGTAAGGCTTGCTTTAGCTGGAATAAGGCCTGTCTGCATTCTGTTGTCCAGTCGGCAGCCGTCAACTTCCTGACAGGTGAGCATCGCTTCTTTTTCCAGCGTGGAGCCTTGTGTCCAGTAGGCAATCCAAAGAGAGGCTTTGCAATGGTCGAGCAACCTTCAATGAACTGTTGATAATACACCACCATCCCAAGGAATGACCTCAATTTCTTCTGAGATGGAATGTCAGTGCCATCTTTCATCAGATCAGCTTCTGTTACTCCTGTAATGGCCCTCACCTTCTCAGGGTCTGTAGCTACACCATCCGCACTAATGATATGCCCCAGAAACTCCACAGACCTCTGCAGAAAGTTACACTTTTCTGGCGCCAACTTCAGGTTGTGAGCCTTGAGACGCTCAAAAACCATTTCCAGGCGCTGTATAGCCAGATCTTCAGTGGGTGCATAGACCAAGACATCGTCATGGTAACACAGCAGGCTAAGAAAGTTCTGATCCCCAAAGATGTTTAGCATCATCCTCATGAAGGTTGCAGGACTATTACACAACCCCTGTGGCATTCGATTGTATTCGTACAATCCAAATGGGGACGTAAAAGCTGTGAATCTCCGGTCATCCTCATGCACTTCCACATTGTAGTAGCCAGAGGTAAGGTCCATTGTAGAGAAAAAGGTATTTCCACCTAACGCAGCCAGCGCGTCAGCCTGGTGAGGGACTGGGTGGGCGTCTTTGATGGTGCGAGCATTGAGCAAACGAAAATCAGTACAGAGTCTCAGGTCTCCAGACTTCTTCCATACAAGAACAAGGGGAGAGGCGAACTCACTACTAGACTTCCTTATGATATCACGTTATTCCATCTCATTCAATGCTTGTTTGAGCTTCTCATAATTATTTGGTGAAAGGCGTCGGTAGGGCATCCGAAAGGGTTTCTCATCACTCAGTTGAATGCGGTGAAGACATCCGGAAGCTTTTCCACAATCCAACTTGTGCCTGGAAAAAATAGACTGGTACTCAGCTATGAGCTGGATGAGTTTCTTCTTACCAGCAGGAGACGCTTGACAGGAGGAGACATCAATATCAGTCAAACCTAAGTCACGTAAGACCTCAGGATCGCTTGAACTGTCAGGTCCATCAGTATCGTGACGTTGGATGAAACCGTCAGTCAGTGTCAAGTCATCTTGGCAGTTAGGGAGTATATCAGCCGTTCTCTGCACTTGCTGCTGGAAAGCTGCTGATGAATCATCATTCACACACGAACAGTCAAAATCCTCTAGAGCCATGCAAGGAAAGACATCGGCTAGAGTGGCGTTTCGTCTCAATGTCACTGTCTTCTGAGAAGGGTTTATCACTCTAACAGGGAGCCACCCATCCCCCCGCAATAGAGCTACTGTCCTCCCTACCAGTATTGACCTTGGTGTTGACCTTGAACTGCTGGGCTCAATGACAACAGCACTGCCAGCTGATAGATTCTGAGTGTTTCGTAGTCTGCCCCAGACTAAGTGCTCCTGCATAGGCTCTAGAGTCACAGCCCCTTTTAGTTTCACAGTTCCAACTTTGTCAGGTACTTCACTGTCTCTCCATCTCTCCACATTAGCCATCATATCGATTAGCTTGCTCTCCTCACCCCCGTCACACACAGGAGTATAAACCCTCTTCCAGAGATCTCCATCCGTCTTCAGGTGGCGAATCAAGTGCTTTAGGAGATTTCTGCCCAAGATGAGGTCATCACTCTGGCCTTCAACCACCAGTGTAGGCACAGCAACTCTACATCCGTACACCTCCATCTCCAGCTCACATACTCCCAAAGGCCTCGTCTTCAACCCACCACAACCAACCAAGACTACCTCTGTAGGACTCAATGATGGACTTTTCAACACTCCTGCATGCAACAGTTCAGACCCTAGAGCTCAAGGTACAAGCCATGGATCCACTGTCAAGCATAGCTCTCACTTCTACTTCTCCTCCTATTAACACCTTGGCATAGAATAAATCATCATACGGGGAAAGTCTCTGTGTGTTCTGCATTATGATACTCTTCTCAGTCTCCATTTCGTCACAAACACTTTTCTATACAGACTCCAAATCAACAGCTCTCACTGATGGGGACTCTACAAAAGTCCCAACACTCTCCCCTTCTACATGCAGGCCCACTAGTTTTCCCGGAAGCTGAGCAGTGATTACTGTAGGGACTCCACCAGCTGTGCTCAGAGCTGCGGCCTTGGGTCACTGAGAGCGTGCGTGGCCCGCTACATGACAAAGGAAGCAGAGGTGATTGGCCCTGCAGTGAAAGTAAGTATCATGTCCAGCATCCCCGCACACGTTACATGGCCCATTAGACTTCACTTTGCTCCTATTCCCTTTTTGGAACTTATGGTCAGACTGTTGTGGCCTCTGCTCCACACGCTCCAGCATTGCAAGGATACGTTCCATCAGCTCAGCTGAGCCCTGAATAGTCTGGGCTGGGTAAGGCAACGTATTGGGTACTTCCATGTGGGTTCTCACAGCAGGCATGGTGATCGGCATGACAGCGCCAACTTCCTGCTTCATTGTTGCGATGGCTGGGGTCAACTTAGATAAGTGAGAGTACCTCCGCTCCCTCCTGTATTCATCCAGCCTCTCATGAACATCTGCAGCCTCTCATGAACAGGTTAAAACCAGTTGAAGCTAGGGGGGCGCTATTTCATTATTGGATAAAAAAACGTGCCCGTTTTAAGCGCAATATTTTGTCACAAAAAGATGCTCGACTATGCATATAATTGCCAGCTTTGGAAAGAAAACACTCTAACATTTTCAAAGCTGCAAAGATATTATCTGTGAGTGCCCCAGAACTGATCTTACAGGCGAGAACAAGATGCAACTTCAAACAGGAAATGAGCAGGATTTTTGAGGCTCTGTTTTCCATTGTCTCCTTATATGGCTGTGAATATGCTGTGAACGAGCTTATGCGCTCTGCCGTTCCTCCAAGATGTCTGCAGCATTGTGACGTATTTGTAGGCATATCATTGGAAGATTGGCCATAAGAGACTACATTTGCCAGGGGCCCGTCCGGTGTCCTTTGTCTACGTTGGTGCGTAACTCTCAGTGGCAATAATTTTACCATGCGACACAGAGAGAGAAGTATCGTTCCTGGAAGTGTGCATCATTGAAGAGATATGTGAAAACACCTTGAGGATTGGTTCTAAACAACGTTTGCCATGTTTCAGTCGATATTATGGAGTTAATTTGGAAAAAAGTTTGGCGTTTGGATAACTGAATTTTCGGGGTTTTTTGGTAGCCAAACGTGACGCACCAAACGGACCGATTTCTCCTGCACAAAAAATCTTTCAGGAAAAACTGAACATTGCTATCTAACTGAGAGTCTCCTCATTGAAAACATCCGAAGTTCTTCAAAGGTAAATGATTTATTTGAATGTTTTTGCTGGTTTTTGTGAAAATGTTTCCTGCTGATGCTAACGCTAAATGCTACGCTAGCTATCAGTACTGTTACACAAATGCTAGTTTGCTATGCTTGAGAAGCATATTTTTTTAAATCTGAGATGACAGTGTTGTTAACAAAAGGCTAAGCTTGAGAGCTAGCATATTAATTTCATTTAATTTGCGATTTTCATGAATAGTTAACGTTGCGTTATGGTATTGAGCTTGAGGCTATGATTACACTACCGGATCCGGCATGGCTCCACGCAAGAAGTTAACACAAAATCCGAAGAGGGGCAAGCTGAGTATAAGACTATCATCTGCATATAAATGGATGAGAGAGCTGCCTGAGCTATGTTGTTGATGTAAATTGAGAAGAGCATGGGGCTTAGGATCGAGCCTTCGGGTACTCCCTTGGTGACAGGCAGTGGCTGAGACAGCATATCTTGACTTCATACACTGCACTCTTTGAGAGAGGTAGTTAGCAAATCAGGCCAAAGACCCATCAGAGACACCAATACTCCTTAACCAGCCCACAAGAATGGAACAGTCTATCGTATCGAAAGCTTTGGCAATAAAAATAGCAGCACATCATTGCTTAGAATCAAGGGCAATGGTGACATCATCGAGGAACTTTAAGGTTGCACTGACACATCAATAAACTGAGCGGAAACCAGATTGCATACCCGAAAGAATACTATACACATCAAGAAGACCAGTCAGTTGATTGTTACCAACACTTTTGAGTAACAGGGCAAAATAGAAATAGGCCTATAACAGTTAGGATCAGCTTGATCTCCCCTTTAAATAAAGGACGAACAGTGGCTGCCTTCCAAGCAATGGAAACCTCCCAGAAAGGAGAGACAGGGTAAAAAGGTTGGAGATAGGCTTGGCGATGATAGGGGCAGCAACCTTAAAGAAGAAAGGGTATAAACCATCTGACCCAGATGGTTTTTTGGGGTCAAGTTTAAGGAGCTCCTTTACCACCTTGGACTCTGTAGCAGGGCAGGAGAAAAAGAGGGAGAAGCATTGGGTATATTTGCATAAGAAGGAGTGGGAGATGAGGAAATGTTGCACAGGCAAGGAGGCATGGCTTAACATTATATATATATGCTGCTCAAAAAAATAAAGGGAACACTTAAACAACACAATGTAACTCCAAATCAATCACACTTCTGTGAAATCAAACTGTCCACTTAGGAAGCAACATTGATTGACAATAAATTTCACATGCTGTTGTGCAAATGGCATAGACAACAGGTGGAAATTATAGGCAATTAGCAAGACACCCCCAATAAAGGAGTGGTTCTGCAGGTGGTGACCACAGACCACTTCTCAGTTCCTATGCTTCCTGGCTGATGTTTTGGTCACTTTTGAATGCTGGCGGTGCTTTCACTCTAGTGGTAGCATGAGACGGAGTCTACAACCCACACAAGTGGCTCAGGTAGTGCAGCTCATCCAGGATGGCACATCAATGCGAGCTGTGGCAAGAAGGTTTGCTGTGTCTGTCAGCGTAGCGTCCAGAGCATGGAGGCGCTACCAGGAGACAGGCCAGTACACCAGGAGGCGTGGAGGAGGCCGTAGGAGAGCAACAACCCAGTGGCAGGACCGCTACCTCCGCCTTTGTGCAAGGAGGAGCAGGAGGAGCACTGCCAGAGCCCTGCAAAATGACCTGCAGCAGGCCACAAATGTGCATGTGTCTGCTCAAACGGTCAGAAACAGACTCCATGAGGGTGGTATGAGGGTTTCTGAAACTATCTGCCGCCATTGTCGCAACCCCTATTACCAGCCTGTTCAACCTCTCTTTCATATCGTCTGAGATCCCCAAGGATTGGAAAGCTGCCGCAGTCATCCCCCTCTTCAAAGGGGGAGACACCCTGGACCCAAACTGCTATAGACCTATATCCATCCTGCCCTGCCTATCTAAGGTCTTCGAAAGCCAAGTCAACAAACAGGTCACTGACCATCTCGAATCCCACCGTACCTTCTCCGCTGTGCAATCTGGTTTCCGAGCCGGTCACGGGTGCACCTCAGCCACGCTCAAGGTACTAAACGATATCATAACCGCCATCGATAAAAGACAGTACTGTGCAGCCGTCTTCATCGACCTCGCCAAGGCTTTCGACTCTGTCAATCACCATATTCTTATCGGCAGACTCAATAGCCTCGGTTTCTCGGATGACTGCCTTGCCTGGTTCACCAATTACTTTGCAGACAGAGTTCAGTGTGTCAAATCGGAGGGCATGCTGTCCGGTCCTCTGGCAGTCTCTATGGGGTGCCACAGGGTTCAATTCTCGGGCCGACTCTTTTCTCTGTATATATCAATGATGTTGCTCTTGCTGCGGGCGATTCCCTGATCCACCTCTACGCAGACGACACCATTCTATATACTTTCGGCCCGTCATTGGACACTGTGCTATCTAACCTCCAAACGAGCTTCAATGCCATACAGCACTCCTTCCGTGGCCTCCAACTGCTCTTAAACGCGAGTAAAACCAAATGCATGCTTTTCAACCGATCGCTGCCTGCACCCGCATGCCCGACTAGCATCACCACCCTGGATGGTTCCGACCTTGAATATGTGGACATCTATAAGTACCTAGGTGTCTGGCTAGACTGCAAACTCTCCTTCCAGACTCACATCAAACATCTCCAATCGAAAATCAAATCAAGAGTCGGCTTTCTATTCCGCAACAAAGCCTCCTTCACTCACGCCGCCAAGCTTACCCTAGTAAATGTCATCTACAAATGTCATCTACAAAATGGCTTCCAACACTCTACTCAGCAAACTGGATGCAGTCTATCATAGTGCCATCCGTTTTGTCACCAAAGCACCTTATACCACCCACCACTGCGACTTGTATGCTCTAGTCGGCTGGCCCTCGCTACATATTCGTCGCCAGACCCACTGGCTCCAGGTCATCTACAAGTCCATGCTAGGTAAAGCTCCGCCTTATCTCAGTTCACTGGTCACGATGGCAACACCCATCCGTAGCACACGCTCCAGCAGGTGTATCTCACTGATCATCCCTAAAGCCAACACCTCATTTGGCCGCCTTTCGTTCCAGTACTCTGCTGCCTGTGACTGGAATGAACTGCAAAAATCGCTGAAGTTGGAGACTTTTATCTCCCTGACCAACTTCAAACATCAGCTATCCGAGCAGCTAACCGATCGCTGCAGCTGTACATAGTCTATTGGTAAATAGCCCACCCATTTTCACCTACCTCATCCCCA
This sequence comes from Oncorhynchus nerka, assembly GCF_034236695.1. NCBI lineage: Eukaryota > Metazoa > Chordata > Actinopteri > Salmoniformes > Salmonidae > Oncorhynchus > Oncorhynchus nerka. The sequence goes on along the minus strand of NC_088399.1, from coordinate 84,603,019 downwards.
TACTGTTTTTATACTGTTTTTAAAAAAAAAATTATTTACTTTTCTGCTCTTTTGCACACCAATATCTCTACCTGTACATGACCATCTGATCATTTATCACCCCAGTGTTAATCTGCAAAATTGTATTATTCGCCTACCTCCTCATGCCTTTTGCACACATTGTATATAGACTGCCCATTTTTTTTCTACTGTGTTATTGACTTGTTAATTGCTTACTCCATGTGTAACTCTGTGTTGTCTGTTCACACTGCTATGCTTTATCTTGGCCAGGTCGCAGTTGCAAATGAGAACTTGTTCTCAACTAGCCTACCTGGTTAAATAAAGGTGAAATAAAAAAAAAATAAAAAAATGAGGGCCCGACGTCCACAGGTGGGGGTTGTGCTTACAGCCAAACACCGTGCAGGACGTTTGGCATTTGCCAGAGAACACCAAGATTGGCAAATTTGCCACTGGCACCCTGTGCTCTTCACAGATGAAAGCAGGTTCACACTGAGCACATGTGACAGACGTGACAGAGTCTGGAGACGCCGTGGAGAACGTTCTGCTGCCTGCAACATCCTCCAGCATGACCGGTTTGGCGGTGGGTCAGTCATGGTGTGGCGTGGCATTTCTTTGGGGGGACGCACAGCCCTCCATGTGCTCGCCAGAGGTAGCCTGACTGCCATTAGGTACCGAGTTGAGATCCTCAGACCCCTTGTGAGACCATATGCTGGTGCGGTTGGCCCTGGGTTCCTCCTAATGCAAGACAATGCTAGACCTCATGTGTCTGGTGTGTGTCAGCAGTTCTTGCAAGAGGAAGGCATTGATGCTATGGACTGGCCCGCCCGTTCCCCAGACCTGAATCCAATTGAGCACATCTGGGACATCATGTCTCGCTCCATCCACCAACGCCACGTTGCACCACAGACTGTCCAGGAGTTGGTCTCACGTCACCCCGCTCCTCCGCTCCCTCCACTGGCTTCCAGTTGAAGCTCGCATCCGCTACAAGACCATGGTGCTTGCCTACGGAGCTGTGAGGGGAACGGCACCTCAGTACCTCCAGGCTCTGATCAGGCCCTACACCCAAACAAGGGCACTGCGTTCATCCACCTCTGGCCTGCTCGCCTCCCTACCACTGAGGAAGTACAGTTCCCGCTCAGCCCAGTCAAAACTGTTCGCTGCTCTGGCCCCCCAATGGTGGAACAAACTCCCTCACGACGCCAGGACAGCGGAGTCAATCACCACCTTCCGGAGACACCTGAAACCCCACCTCTTTAAGGAATACCTAGGATAGGATAAAGTAATCCCTCTCACCCCCCCTCCCCCTGAAAAGATTTAGATGCACTACTGTTCCACTGGAGGTCATAAGGTGAATGCACCAATTTGTAAGTCGCTCTGGATAAGAGCGTCTGCTAAATGACTTAAATGTAAATGTTGGTGGATGCTTTAGTCCAGGTCTGGGAGGAGATCCCTCAGGAGACCATCCGCCACCTCATCAGGAGCATGCCCAGGCGTTGTAGGGAGGTCATATAGGCACGTGGAGGCCACACACACTACTGAGCCTCATTTTGACTTGTTTTAAGGACATTACATCAAAGTTGGATCAGCCTGTAGTGTGGTTTTCCACTTTAATTTTGAGTGTGACTCCAAATCCAGACCTCCATGGGTTGATAAATTTGATTTCCATTGATAATTTTTGTGTGATTTTGTTGTCAGCACATTCAACTATGTAAAGAAAAAAGTATTTAATAAGAATATTTAATTCATTCAGATCTAGGATGTGTTATTTTAGTGTTCCCTTTATTTTTTTGAGCAGTGTATATATAAATAATACACATATATACAGTTGAAGTCGGAAGTTTACATCCACTTAGGTTGGAGTCATTAAAACTCGTTTTTCAACCACTCCACAAATTTCTTGTTAACTAACAATAGTTTTTGCAAGTTGGTTAAGATATCTACTTTGTGCATGACAAACAATTTTCCAAAGATTGTTTACAGACAGATTATTTCACTTATGATTCACTGTGTGACAATTCCAGTGGGTCAGACGTTTACATACACTAAGTTGACTGTGCCTTTAAACAGCTTGGGAAAATGCAGGAAATTATGTCACAGCTTTAGAAGCTTCTGATAGGCTAATTGACATAATTTGAGTCAATTGGAGGTGTACCTTTGGATGTATTTCTAAGCCTACCTTCAAACTCAGTGACTCTTTGCTTGACATTATGGGAAAATCCAAATAAATCAGCCCAAAAATGATAGACGTCCTCAAGACTGGTTCATATTTGGTAGCAATTACCTAACACCTGAAGGTACCACACATCTGTACAAACAATAGTACGCAAGTGTCACGTTCTGTCCATCGTTCGTATGTGTTTAACTTGTTTTAGTGTTGGTCAGGACGTGAGCTGGGTGGGCATTCTATGTTGTGTGTCTGGTTTGTCTATTTCTATGTTTGGCCTGATATGGTTCTCAATCAGAGGCAGGTGTTAGTCATTGTCTCTGATTGGGAACCATATTTAGGTAGCCTGTTTTGTGTTGGGTTTTGTGGGTGATTGTTCCTGTCTCTGTGTTTGCACCAGATAGGACTGTTTAGGTTTTCACTTTTCTTGTTTTGTATAGTCTGTTCATGTATAGTCGTCTTTATTAAAAACATGAATAACCACCACGCTGCATTTTGGTCCGCCTCTCTTTCACCAGAAGAAAACCCTTACAGAATCACCCACCAACCAAGGACCAAGCGGCGTGGTAAACAGAGGCAGCAGCAACAGCAGCAGCAGGAGAAGCGACAGGTGCAGCAGGAGCAACAGCAGCAGCAGCAAAGGCAGCAGCAGGAGAAGCAACAGAGGCAGCAGCAGCAGTGGGAGAGGCTGCACTATTTGGATAAATGGACTTGGGAGGAGATCCTTGACGGAAAAGGACCCTGGGCAGAGCCAGGGGAATATTGCCGCCCCAAAGCCGAGCTGGAGGCAGCGAAAGCAGAGAGGCGGCATTATGAGGAGCTAGCACAGCAGAGCGGCTGGAAGCCCGAGAGGCACCCCCAAAAATTTATTGGGGGGGGCACAGGGAGAGTGTGGCAGAGTCAGGAGTCAGACCTGAGCCAACTCCCCCTGTTTACCGTGAGGAACCATCAAATCAAATCAAATCACATTTATTTATATAGCCCTTCGTACATCAGCTGATATCTCAAAGTGCTGTACAGAAACCCAGCCTAAAACCCCAAACAGCAAACAATGCAGGTGTAAAAGCACGGTGGCTAGGAAAAACTCCCTAGAAAGGCCAAAACCTAGGAAGAAACCTAGAGAGGAACCAGGCTATGTGGGGTGGCCAGTCCTCTTCTGGCTGTGCCGGGTAGAGATTATAACAGAACATGGCCAAGATGTTCAAATGTTCATAAATGACCAGCATGGTCGAATAATAATAAGGCAGAACAGTTGAAACTGGAGCAGCAGCACAGTCAGGTGGACTGGGGACAGCAAGGAGTCATCATGTCAGGTAGTCCTGGGGCACGGTCCTAGGGCTCAGGTCCTCCGAGAGAGAGAAAGAAAGAGAGAATTAGAGAGAGCATATGTGGGGTGGCCAGTCCTCTTCTGGCTGTGCCGGGTGGAGATTATAACAGAACGTGGCCAAGATGTTCAAATGTTCATAAATGACCAGCATGGTCGAATAATAGTAAGGCAGAACAGTTGAAACTGGAGCAGCAGCATGGTCAGGTGGACTGGGGACAGCAAGGAGTCATCATGTCAGGTAGTCCTGGGACATGGTCCTAGGGCCCAGGCCAGTTGAAACTGGAGCAGCAGCATGGCCAGGTGGACTGGGGACAGCAAGGAGTCATCATGTCAGGTAGTCCTGGGGCATGGTCCTAGGGCTCAGGTCCTCCGAGAGAGAGAAAGAAAGAGAGAATTAGAGAGAGCATATGTGGGGTGGCCAGTCCTCTTCTGGCTGTGCCGGGTGGAGATTATAACAGAACGTGGCCAAGATGTTCAAATGTTCATAAATGACCAGCATGGTCGAATAATAGTAAGGCGGAACAGTTGAAACTGGAGCAGCAGCATGGCCAGGTGGACTGGGGACAGCAAGGAGTCATCATGTCAGGTAGTCCTGGGACATGGTCCTAGGGCCCAGGCCAGTTGAAACTGGAGCAGCAGCATGGCCAGGTGGACTGGGGACAGCAAGGAGTCATCATGTCAGGTAGTCCTGGGGCATGGTCCTAGGGCTCAGGTCCTCCGAGAGAGAGAAAGAAAGAGAGAAGGAGATAATTAGAGAACGCACACTTAGATTCACACAGGACACCGAATAGGACAGGAGAAGTACTCCAGATATAACAAACTGACCCTAGCCCCCCGACACATAAACTACTGCAGCATAAATACTGGAGGCTGAGACAGGAGGGGTCAGGAGACACTGTGGCCCCATCCGAGGACACCCCCGGACAGGGCCAAACAGGAAGGATATAACCCCACCCACTTTGCCAAAGCACAGCCCCCACACCACTAGAGGGATATCTTCAACCACCAACTTACCATCCTGAGACACGGCCGAGTATAGCCCACAAAGATCTCCGCCACGGCACAACCCAAGGGGGGGGCGCCAACCCAGACAGGCTGACCACAACAGTGAATCAACCCACTCAGGTGACGCACCCCCCAGGGACGGCATGAGAGAGCCCCAGTAAGCCAGTGACTCAGCCCCCGTAACAGGGTTAGAGGCAGAGAATCCCAGTGGAAAGAGGGGAACCGGCCAGGCAGAGACAGCAAGGGCGGTTCGTTGCTCCAGAGCCTTTCCGTTCACCTTCCCACTCCTGGGCCAGACTACACTCAATCATATGACCCACTGAAGAGATGAGTCTTCAGTAAAGACTTAAAGGTTGAGACCGAGTTTGCGTCTCTGACATGGGTAGGCAGACCGTTCCATAAAAATGGAGCTCTATAGGAGAAAGCCCTGCCTCCAGCTGTTTGCTTAGAAATTCTAGGGACAATTAGGAGGCCTGCGTCTTGTGACCGTAGCGTACGTGTAGGTATGTACGGCAGGACCAAATCAGAGAGATAGGTAGGAGCAAGCCCATGTAATGCTTTGTAGGTTAGCAGTAAAACCTTGAAATCAGCCCTTGCTTTGACAGGAAGCCAGTGTAGAGAGGCTAGCACTGGAGTAATATGATCAAATTTTTTGGTTCTAGTCAGGATTCTAGCAGCCGTATTTAGCACTAACTGAAGTTTATTTAGTGCTTTATCCGGGTAGCCGGAAAATAGAGCATTGTAGTAGTCTAACCTAGAAGTGACAAAAGCATGGATTAATTTTTCTGCATCATTTTTGGACAGAAAGTTTCTGATTTTTGCAATGTTACGTAGATGGAAAAAAGCTGTCCTCGAAATGGTCTTGATATGTTCTTCAAAAGAGAGATCAGGATCCAGAGTAACGCCGAGGTCCTTCACAGTTTTATTTGAGACGACTGTACAACCATTAAGATTAATTGTCAGATTCAACAGAAGATCTCTTTGTTTCTTGGGACCTAGAACAAGCATCTCTGTTTTGTCCGAGTTTAATAGTAGAAAGTTTGCAGCCATCCACTTCCTTATGTCTGAAACACATGCTTCTAGCGAGGGCAATTTTGGGGCTTCACCATGTTTCATTGAAATGTACAGCTGTGTGTCATCCGCATAGCAGTGAAAGTTTACATTATGTTTTCGAATAACATCCCCAAGAGGTCAAATATATAGTGAAAACAATAGCGGTCCTAAAACAGAACCTTGAGGAACACCGAAATTTACAGTTGATTTGTCAGAGGACAAACCATTCACAGAGACAAACTGATATCTTTCCGACAGATAAGATCTAAACCAGGCCAGAACATGTCCGTGTAGACCAATTTGGGTTTCCAATCTCTCCAAAAGAATGTGGTGATCGATGGTATCAAAAGCAGCACTAAGGTCTAGGAGCACGAGGACAGATGCAGAGCCTCGGTCCGATGCCATTAAAATGTCATTTACCACCTTCACAAGTGCCGTCTCAGTGCTATGATGGGGTCTAAAACCAGACTGAAGCATTTCGTATACATTGTTTGTCTTCAGGAAGGCAGTGAGTTGCTGCGCAACAGCCTTCTCTAAAATTTTTGAGAGGAATGGAAGATTCGATATAGGCCGATAGTTTTTCATATTTTCTGGGTCAAGGTTTGGCTTTTTCAAGAGAGGCTTTATTACTGCCACTTTTAGTGAGTTTGGTACACATCCAATGGATAGAGAGCCGTTTATTATGTTCAACATAGGAGGGCCAAGCACAGGAAGCAGCTCTTTCAGTAGTTTAGTTGGAATAGGGTCCAGTATGCAGCTTGAAGGTTTAGAGGCCATGATTATTTTCATCATTGTGTCAAGAGATATAGTACTAAAAGACTTGAGCGTCTCTCTTGATCCTAGGTACTGGCAGAGTTGTGCAGACTCAGGACAACTGAGGTTTGGAGGAATACGCAGGTTTAAAGAGGAGTCCGTAATTTGCTTTCTAATAATCATAATCTTTTCCTCAAAGAAGTTCATGAATTTATCACTGCTAAAGTGAAAGTCATCCTCTCTTGGGGAATGCTGCTTTTTAGTTAGCTTTGCGACAGTATCAAAAAGGAATTTCGGATTGTTCTTATTTTCCTCAATTAAGTTAGAAAAATAGGATGATCGAGCAGCAGTAAGGGCTCTTCGGTACTGCACGGTACCATCCTTCCAAGCTAGTCGGAAGACTTCCAGTTTGGTGTGGAGCCATTTCCGTTCCAATTTTCTGGAAGCTTGCTTCAGAGCTCGGGTATTTTCTGTGTACCAGGGAGCTAGTTTCTTATGAGACATTTTTTTAGTTTTTAGGGGTGCAACTGCATCTAGGGTATTGCGCAAGGTTAAATTGAGATCCTCAGTTAGGTGGTTAACGGATTTTTGTCCTCTGGCGTCCTTGGGTAGGCAGAGGGAGTCTGAAGGGCATCAAGGAATCTTTGTGTTGTCTGTGAATTTATAGCACGACTTTGATGTTCCTTGGTTGGGGTCTGAGCAGATTATTTGTTGCAATTGCAAACGTAATAAAATGGTGGTCCGATAGTCCAGGATTATGAGGAAAAACATTAAGATCCACAACATTTATTCCATGGGACAAAACTAGGTCCAGCGTATGACTGTGACAGTGAGTGGGTCCAGAGACATGTTGGACAAAACCCACTGAGTCGATGATGGCTCCGAAAGCCTTTTGGAGTGGGTCTGTGGACTTTTCCATGTGAATATTAAAGTCACCAAAGATTAGAATATTATCTGCAATGACTACAAGGTCCGATAGGAATTCAGGGAACTCAGTGAGAAACGCTGTATATGGCCCAGGAGGCCTGTAAACAGTAGCTATAAAAAGTGATTGAGTAGGCTGCATAGATTTCATGACTAGAAGCTCAAAAGACGAAAACGTCATCCATGGATGGAATTGGAGCTGTCGGCGAAGCAGAGTGCTGAGTCTGAGAGTGTGGAGGATGTATTGGACAGAGTAGAAAGAAAGCTGTTGGTTTGGCATAGTATGCACGGCATACCAGTGCCAGCACCACGCATCAGGCCTACAGTGCGTCCCGCCTGTCCAGCGCTGCCGGAGCCTTCCTCCTCTCCAGGGCAGCCAGAGTCTCCCGCCTGTCCGGCGCTGTCAGAGCTACCGCCCCTCATGCCAGAGGCGCCAGAGCCCCTCATTCCAGAGGCACCAGTGCTCCTCAGTCCAGCGCTGCCGGAGCCTTTTTCTCCAGTCTGCCCAGCGCCGTCTGAGCTACCTGTCTGCCCAGCGCCGTCTGAGCTACCAGTCTGCCCAGCGCCGCCAGTGCCGCCAGTCTCCCCAGCGCCGCCAGTGCCGCCAGTCAGCCAGGATCCGCCAGTCTGCCAGGATCCGCCAGTCTGCCAGGATCCACCAGTCTGCCAGAACTGCCAGTCGGCCAGGATCTGCCAGAACTACCAGTCGGCCAGGATCCGCCAGTCTGCCAGGATCCGCCAGAACTGCCAGTCGGCCAGGATCTGCCAGTCAGCCAGGATCCGCCAGAACTGCCAGTCGGCCAGGATCCGCCAGAACTGCCAGTCGGCCAGGATCTGCCAGTCGGCCAGGATCTGCCCGGATCTGCCAGTCGGCCAGGATCTGCCAGTCAGCCAGGATCTGCCAGTCAGCCAGGATCCGCCAGTCGGCCAGGATCTGCCAGTCAGCCAGGATCAGTTAGATCCGCCATTCAGCCAGGATCCGCCAGAAGTGCCAGTCAGCCAGGATCTGCCAGAACTGCCAGTCGGCCAGGATCTGCCAGTCGGCCAGGATCTGCCAGTCAGCCAGGATCCGCCAGTCTGCCAGGATCAGTTAGATCCGCCATTCAGCCAGGATCCGCCAGTGTGCCAGGATCTGCCAGTCAGCCAGGATCCTACAGTCTGCCAGGATCCACCAGTCAGCCAGGATCCGCCAGGATCTGCCAGTCGGCCAGGATCTGCCAGTCGGCCAGGATCTGCCAGTCAGCCAGGATCCGCCAGGATCTGCCAGTCGGCCAGGATCTGCCAGTCGGCCAGGATCTGCCAGTCAGCCAGGATCTGCCAGTCGGCCAGGATCCGCCAGTCAGCCAGGATCCGCCAGAACTGCCAGTCGGCCAGGATCAGTTAGATCCGCCATTCAGCCAGGATCCGCCAGAAGTGCCAGTCAGCCAGGATCTGCCAGAACTGCCAGTCGGCCAGGATCTGCCAGTCGGCCACGATCTGCCAGTCAGCCAGGATCCGCCAGTCTGCCAGGATCAGTTAGATCCGCCAGTGTGCCAGGATCCGCCAGTCAGCCAGGATCCGCCAGTCTGCCAGGATCCGCCAGTCAGCCAGGATCTGCCAGGATCCGCCAGTCAGCCAGGATCTGCCAGAACTACCAGTCAGCCAGGATCCGCCAGAACTGCCAGTCAGCCAGGATCCGCCAGTCTGCCAGGATCCGCCAGTCGGCCAGGATCTGCCAGTCGGCCAGGATCTGCCAGTCAGCCAGGATCTGCCAGTCGGCCAGGATCTGCCAGTCGGCCAGGATCTGCCAGAACTGCCAGTCGGCCAGGATCTGCCAGTCGGCCAGGATCCGCCAGTCGGCCAGGATCCGCCAGAACTGCCAGTCGGCCAGGATCTGCCAGTCGGCCAGGATCTGCCAGTCAGCCAGGATCTGCCAGTCAGCCAGGATCAGTTAGATCCGCCATTCAACCAGGATCCGCCAGTCTGCCAGGATCCACCAGTCAGCCAGGATCCGCCAGAAGTGCCAGTCAGCCAGGATCTGCCAGATCCGCTAGTCAGCCAGGATCCGCCAGTCAGCCAGGATCTGCCAGTCAGCCAGGATCTGCCGGAACCACCAGCCAGCCAGGATCTGGTAGATCCATCAACCTGCCTGAGCTTCCTCTCACTCCTGAGCTTCCCCTCGGTCCCGAGCTTCCCCTCGGTCCCGAGCTTCCCCTCAGTCCTGAGCTACCTCAGTCCAGTGGGGCCCGTTGTTAGGTTTCCTAGGCCAAGGTTAGTGGCGAGGGTCGCCACTCAAGGGACACTAAGGAGGTGGACTAAGACAATTATGGAGTGGGGTCCACGTCCAGCGCTGCCGGAGCCTTCCTCCTCTCCAGGGCAGCCAGAGTCTCCCGCCTGTCCGGCGCTGTCAGAGCTACCGCCCCTCATGCCAGAGGTGCCAGAGCCCCTCATTCCAGAGGCACCAGTGCTCCTCAGTCCAGCGCTGCCGGAGCCTTTTTCTCCAGTCTGCCCAGCGCCGTCTGAGCTACCTGTCTGCCCAGCGCCGTCTGAGCTACCAGTCTGCCCAGCGCCGCCAGTGCCGCCAGTCTCCCCAGCGCCGCCAGTGCCGCCAGTCAGCCAGGATCCGCCAGTCTGCCAGGATCCGCCAGTCTGCCAGGATCCACCAGTCTGCCAGGATCTGCCAGTCAGCCAGGATCTGCCAGAACTGCCAGTCGGCCAGGATCTGCCAGAACTACCAGTCGGCCAGGATCCGCCAGTCTGCCAGGATCCGCCAGAACTGCCAGTCGGCCAGGATCTGCCAGTCAGCCAGGATCCGCCAGAACTGCCAGTCGGCCAGGATCCGCCAGAACTGCCAGTCGGCCAGGATCTGCCAGTCGGCCAGGATCTGCCCGGATCTGCCAGTCGGCCAGGATCTGCCAGTCAGCCAGGATCTGCCAGTCAGCCAGGATCCGCCAGTCGGCCAGGATCTGCCAGTCAGCCAGGATCAGTTAGATCCGCCATTCAGCCAGGATCCGCCAGAAGTGCCAGTCAGCCAGGATCTGCCAGAACTGCCAGTCGGCCAGGATCTGCCAGTCGGCCAGGATCTGCCAGTCAGCCAGGATCCGCCAGTCTGCCAGGATCAGTTAGATCCGCCATTCAGCCAGGATCCGCCAGTGTGCCAGGATCCGCCAGTCAGCCAGGATCCTACAGTCTGCCAGGATCCACCAGTCAGCCAGGATCCGCCAGGATCTGCCAGTCGGCCAGGATCTGCCAGTCGGCCAGGATCTGCCAGTCAGCCAGGATCCGCCAGGATCTGCCAGTCGGCCAGGATCTGCCAGTCGGCCAGGATCTGCCAGTCAGCCAGGATCTGCCAGTCGGCCAGGATCCGCCAGTCAGCCAGGATCCGCCAGAACTGCCAGTCGGCCAGGATCAGTTAGATCCGCCATTCAGCCAGGATCCGCCAGAAGTGCCAATCAGCCAGGATCTGCCAGAACTGCCAGTCGGCCAGGATCTGCCAGTCGGCCACGATCTGCCAGTCAGCCAGGATCCGCCAGTCTGCCAGGATCAGTTAGATCCGCCAGTGTGCCAGGATCCGCCAGTCAGCCAGGATCCGCCAGTCTGCCAGGATCCGCCAGTCAGCCAGGATCTGCCAGGATCCGCCAGTCAGCCAGGATCTGCCAGAACTACCAGTCAGCCAGGATCCGCCAGAACTGCCAGTCAGCCAGGATCCGCCAGTCTGCCAGGATCCGCCAGTCGGCCAGGATCTGCCAGTCGGCCAGGATCTGCCAGTCAGCCAGGATCTGCCAGTCGGCCAGGATCTGCCAGTCGGCCAGGATCTGCCAGAACTGCCAGTCGCCAGGATCTGCCAGTCGGCCAGGATCCGCCAGTCGGCCAGGATCCGCCAGAACTGCCAGTCGGCCAGGATCTGCCAGTCGGCCAGGATCTGCCAGTCAGCCAGGATCAGTTAGATCCGCCATTCAACCAGGATCCGCCAGTCTGCCAGGATCCACCAGTCAGCCAGGATCCGCCAGAAGTGCCAGTCAGCCAGGATCTGCCAGATCCGCTAGTCAGCCAGGATCCGCCAGTCAGCCAGGATCTGCCAGTCAGCCAGGATCTGCCGGAACCACCAGCCAGCCAGGATCTGGTAGATCCATCAACCTGCCTGAGCTTCCTCTCACTCCTGAGCTTCCCCTCGGTCCCGAGCTTCCCCTCGGTCCCGAGCTTCCCCTCAGTCCTGAGCTACCTCAGTCCAGTGGGGCCCGTTGTTAGGTTTCCTAGGCCAAGGTTAGTGGCGAGGGTCGCCACTCAAGGGACACTAAGGAGGTGGACTAAGACAATTATGGAGTGGGGTCCACGTCCAGCTCCAGAGCCGCCACCGCGGACAGATGCCCACCCAGACCCTCCCCTATAGGTTTAGGTTGTGCGTTCGGAGTCCGCACCTTGGGGGGGGGGGGGGTTCTGTCACGTTCTGTCCATCGTTCGTATGTGTTTAACTTCTTTTAGTGTTGGTCAGGACGTGAGCTGGGTGGGCATTCTATGTTGTGTGTCTGGTTTGTCTATTTCTATGTTTGGCCTGATATGGTTCTCAATCAGAGGCAGGTGTTAGTCATTGTCTCTGATTGGGAACCATATTTAGGTAGCCTGTTTTGTGTTGGGTTTTGTGGGTGATTGTTCCTGTCTCTGTGTTTGCACCAGATAGGACATGTTTATGTTTTCACTTTTCTTGTTTTGTATAGTCTGTTCATGTATAGTCGTCTTTATTAAAAACATGAATAACCACCACGCTGCATTTTGGTCCGCCTCTCTTTCACCAGAAGAAAACCCTTACAGCAAGTTTAAACACCATGGGACCACGCAGCCATCATACCGCTCAGGAAGGAGACGCGTTCTGTGTCCTAGAGATGAACGTACTTTGCTGCAAAAAGTGCAAACAATCCCAGAACAACAGCAAAGGACCTTGTGAAGATGCTGGAGGAAACAGGTACAAAAGTATATATATATCCACAGTAAAACAAGTCCTATATCGACATAACCTGAAAGGCCGCTTAGCAAGAAGAAGCCACTGCTTCAAAACCACCATAAAAAAGCAAGACTACGGTTTGCAACTGTACATGGGGACAAAGATCGTACTTTTTGGAGAAATGTCCTCTGGTCTGATGAAACAAAAATAGAACTGTTTGGCCATAATGACCATTGTTATGTTTGGAGAAAAAAGGGGGTTGCTTACTTACCGAAGACACCATCCCAACCGTGAAGCACATGTGGATATATTGAAGCAACATCTCAAGACATCAGTCAGGAAGTTAAAGCTTGGTTGCAAATGGGTCTTCCAAATGGACAATGACCCCAAGCATACTTCCAAAGTTGTGGCAAAATGGCTTAAGGACAACAAAGTCAAGGTATTGGAGTGGCCATCACAAAGCCCTGACCTCAATCCTATAGAAAATGTGTGGGCAGAACTGAAAAAGCGTGTGCAAGCAAGGAGGCCTACAAACCTGACTCAGTTACACCAGCTCTGTCAGGAGGAATGGGCCAAAATTCACCCAACTTGTTGTGGGAAGCTTGTGGAAGGCTACCTGAACCATTTGACCCGAGTTAAACAATTTAAAGGCAATGCTACCAAATACTAATTGAGTGTATGTATTCTTCTGACCCACTGGGAATTTGACGAAAGAAATAAAAGCTGAAATAAACATTTCTCTCTACTATTATTCTGACATTCTTAAAATAAAGTGGTGATCCTAACAGACCTAAAACAGGGAATTTTTACTAGGATTAAATTTCAAGAATTGTGAAAAACTGAGATTAAATGTATTTGGCTAAGGTGTATGTAAACATCTGACTTCAACTGTGTATATCTCAATGGAATAGTTGTAAGCACTTCATAAGCTCTATATAACTCCATTATAAACCCATCTATAGCAAAAATGAGCCCTAACAATATGAGAGTAGCGCTCAAGAGTGGCGCCGGAGAAGGCAGATGTTTTACGTGCCCCCAACCGTGATTTTTGTTTGTTTATTTACATTGTTTGTAACTTGTTGTTTTACTTATTTTGCAGATAATATTGCCGCTACCATCTCTTATGACCGGAAATAACTTCATCAGGACTGTGATTACTCACCAAGGACTGACAGAATCCTTTCATTCCTTTCATGAGTCGGACGAGGCCGACGTGAACAATATACTGCTTTCTCGGGAATAGGCCCAGATCCCCGTGATTTGCGTGAAGAGGAGGAGGAGAAAAAAGGGCCGGAGGGCGGGCTGCCATCTGAGAATTCGTAGGCGATCGAATAAACCCCCACTTCCTTCCATTCTGCTAGCAAACGTGCAATCTTTGGACAATAAAATAGACGACCTACGCGGAAGATTAAACTACCAACAGAACATTGAAAACGGTAATATCTTATGCTTCACGTAGACGTGGCTGAACGACGACACCATCAACATACAGCTGGCTGGTTATACGTTGTACTGGCAGGATAGAACATCGGCATCTGGTAAGACAAGGGGCGTCGGACCATGTATTTTTGTAAATAACAGCTGGTACATGATATCTAAGGAAGTCTTGCGCTATTGCTCGCATGAGGTAGAGTATCTCATGATAAACTGTAGACCACACTACCTACCTAGAGAGTTTTCACATGTATTTTTCTTATCTGTTTACATACCACCTCAGTCAGAAGCAGGCACTGAGACAGCATTGAATGAGATGTATTCCGACATAAGCAAACAAGAAAACGCTCACCCAGAGGCAGCGCTCCTAGTAGCCGGGGACTTTAATGCAGGGAAACTTAAATCAGTTTTACCAAATTTCTATCAGCATGTTAAATGTCCTACCAGAGGAATAAAAACTCTGGACCACCTTTACTCCACACACAGAGACGTATACAAAGCTCTCCCTCGCCCTCCATTTGGCAAAACTGACAATAATTCTATCCTCCTAATTCCTGCTCAAAAGCAAAAATTAAAGCAGGAAGCACCAGTGACTAGATCAATAAAAATGAAGCAGATGCTAAGCTACAGAACTGTTTTGCTAGCACAGACTGAATATGTTCCGGGATTCCTCAGATGGCATTGAGGAGTACACCACATTAGTCATTGGTTTAATCAGTATGTGCATCGATGACGTTGTCCCCACATACCCCAACCAGAAGCCATGGATTACAGGCAACATCCACATCCAGAGCACCAGCTGTTCTGGAAGACTGTGTGATCACGCTCTCTGCAGCCGATGTGAGTAAGGTCGCAGGGCCAGACCGATTAGCAGGACGTGTACTGTGAGCATGCGCTGACCAACTGGCAAGTGTCTTCACTGACATTTTCAACCTCTCCCTGTCCGAGTCTGTAATACCAACATGTTTTAAGCAGATCACCATAGTGCCTGTGCCCAAGAACACTAAGGTAACCTGCCTAAATGACTACCGACCTGTAGCACTCACGTCTGTAGCCATGAACTGCTTTCGAAAGGCTGGTCATGGCTCACAACACTATTATTCCAGAAACCCTAGACCCATTCCAATTTGCATACCGCCAGATACACAGATGATGCAATCTCTATCTCTATTGCACTCCACACTGCCCTTTCCCACCTGTACAAAATAGAGAATGAGAATGCTATTCATTGACTACAGCTCAGCATTCAACACCATAGTGCCCTCAAAGCTCATCAATAAGCTAAGGACCCTGGGACTAAACACCTCCCTCTGCAACTGGATCCTGAACTTCCTAATGCCATCCCCCCAGGGGGTAAGGGTTGGTAACAACACATCCGCCACGCTGATCCTCAACACAGGGGCCCCTCAGGGGTGCGTGCTCATTCCTCTCCTGTACTCCCTGTTCACTCATGATTGCACGGCCAGGCACGACTACAACACCATCATTAAGTTTGCCGATGACACAACAGTGGTAGGCCTGATCACAGACAAGACAGCCTATAGGGAGGAGGTCAGAGACCTGGCCGTGCGGTGCCAGGACAACAACCTCTCACTCAACATGATCAAGACAGAGGAGATGATTGTGGACTACAGGAAAGAGGACCGAGCACGCCCCCATTCTCATCGACGGGGCTGCAGTGGAGCAGGTTGAGAGCAATTGAGATTGCATCATCTATGGATCTGTTGGGGTGGTATACACATTGGAGTGGGTCTAGGGGGGATGGGATGGTGGAGTTAATGTATGCCATAACCAGCCTCTCAAAGCACTTCATGATTACAGAAGTGAGTGCTTCAGGTTGGTAGTCATTGTGTTTATGTGTTCTGTGCAGAGTATGGAGGCCTGGGTCTGGACTTCAGCTACAGTATAGCCGTGTCAGAGGAGCTGGGAAACATCCGCTGTGGAGGCATCCCCATGGCCATCGGAGTCCAGACTGATATGGCCACACCTGCCCTGGCCAGGTAATGTATATGCACCCATCTGGCCCATAGACATGTTATTTTCATTATGAGCCAATCAAGCAAGTCATTTCATTTTTATTTTGTATAATATTTTAATAGAGGAAAGTAAAAACATATACATCACATAGCTTTTTCCCTTTGGACCCCCCCCCCCTTTTTGTCTCCCACCCCACCCTTCCCAATGTAATTTTATTTCTAAACTGCATAAATTAGTCTCTGATTCCCACTGACACACACACACACAAGAAACATTTGTAAAGTCAAGCTTTTTTGAAGACTTGGAGACAACCCACTCTTCTGACATCTCCGCTTCAATATGCACACCAACAAACCAAAACTAGGACTTAGTGGCTTCTACAAGTAATACTTGACAGATGTTTAAATACTTCAGAATATATCGTGTTGATGATGAGTCAAGACGCTGTATGTATGCTATTCATTATACATAGCAAAATAAGCGCAAGGTTTTGGCAACTAAGCCCCTTTTCTACTTGCCCAGGGTCAGATGAATTCCATTGTTATGTTTCTATGTGCAGTTTGAAAGAAGCTAACTAGTGTTAGCTCAATGACTGGAAGTCTAACAGAGCAGTTACTTGATCAGCTCTTTAACCACATTGTCTCTGTGTGTTGTGACACTGCTAAATGGCATATACTGTAGGTTTGGCTCTACAGAGCTGAAGAAGGAGTTTCTGCTGCCCTCCATAATGGGAGACAAAGTGGCCTGTCTGGGAGTGAGTGAAGTCGGAGCCGGCTCAGATGTTGCTAGTACGTTGCCTTCATTTAGTATCCCACCAGTATTTTATTATAGCCTAACTTCTTCTCATCCCTAAAGCAGATTCTCAGTAAACACTCAACCAATCTGGGACGGAAAAGGAGGCTCAATATATTTCTAATGTGGGGGACATCAGAGCACCAGCATGATTAAAACACTCTTAATGGCAAATGATAGCATGAAAATAACAAATATATATACATATATTTTCTCCCTTGTTTCATCTTGTTCAAAGCAGGAAGAAAAAGCATGCACCTACACTGATTTGGAGAATAAAGAATGATTTCTGTTCTGTTTAGAGTAATATCACCATACTATACTAGGGTTCCCCAACTGGCGGGCACGCGTGTGATTTCATTTGTCCCCCCAAGTTTTTTGAGCATGAAAAATATATATTTTTTTTAATTTATTGTTGGACAAAGAAGAAAGACCAGCAATTTGGTTCCAAGTGCAATTCATTTTGGAAATCTGTTCCAAAGTATTCCCACGCAAAATAGAGAGAGACTTTTAGTATTGTAGTGTATGTGGACACCTGCTCGTCAAACATCTCATTCCAAAATCATGGGCATTAATATGGAGTTGGTCCCCCCTTTGCTGCTGTAACAGCCTCCACTCTTCTGGGAAGGCTTTCCACTAGATGTTGGAACATTGCTGCTGTAACAGCCTCCACTCTTCTGGGAAGGCTTTCCACTAGATGTTGGAACATTGCTGCTATAACAGCCTCCACTCTTCTGGGAAGGCTTTCCACTAGATGTTGGAACATTGCTGCGGGGACTTGCTTCCATTCAGCTGCAAGAGCATTAGTGAGGTCGGGCACTGATGTTGGGCACTGATGTTGGGCGATTAGGCCTGACTCGCGGTCGGCGTTCCAATTCATCCCATGGGTGTTGAGGTCAAGGCTCTGTTCAGGCCCGTCAAGTTCTTCAACTACGATCTCAACAAACCATTTCTGTATGGACCTCGCTTTGTGCCTGGGGGCATTGTCATGCTGAAACAGGAAAGCGCCTTCCCCAAACTGTTGCCACAAAGTTGGAAGCACATCTAGAATGTCATTGTATGGTATAGAGTTAACATTTCCCTTCACTGGAATTAAGGGGCCTAGCCTGAACCATGAAAAACAGCCTCAGATCATTATTCCTCCTCCACCAAACTTTACAGTTGGCAATATGCATTAGGGCAGGTAGCCTGGCAATCTGTCAAACCCAGATTTGTCTGTCGGACTGCCAAATAGGGGAAGAGTGATTCATCCCTCAAGAGAACACGTTTCCACTGCTCCAGAGTCCAATGGCGGCGAGCTTTACACCGCTCCAGCCGACGCTTGGCATTGCGCATGGTGATCTTAGGCTTGTGTGCGGCTGCTCGACCATGGAAACCCATTTAATGATGCTCCTGACGAACAGTTCTTATGCTGACATTGCCTCCAGAGGCAGTTTGGAACTCAGTAGTAAGTATTGCAACAGCAGTTAAAGTGGTCAGGGGAAGCTCTGGCAGGGCAGAAATTTGACAAACTGACTTGTTGGAAAGGTGGCATCCTATGACGATGCCACGTTACAAATCACTGAGCTTTTCAGTAAGGCCATTCTCCTGCCAATGTTTGTCTATGGAGATTGCATGGCGGTGTGCTTGACTTTATACACCTGTCAGCAACAGGTGTGGCTGAAGTAGCCGAATCCACTAATTTGAAGGGGTGTCCACATACTTTTGTGCATATATAGTGTATATGTGATCATATACAAATGTAAGCAGGGTTTGAAATGTTTTAGTCAAATATTAAATATGTTTGGGCTTCTTGCTGTCAATTTGCAGTCTACAAAATATTTGTAATTATATTCTGGCACGCTGACCATCCGCTCAAGAAGAAATCTTCCCGCGGTTGAATCTATATTGAACAAACATATAAATGCAACATACAACAATTTCAACCATTTTACTGAGTTACAGTTCATATGAGGAAATCAGTCAATTGAAATACATTCATTAGGCCCTAATCTATGGATTTCACATGACTGAGCAAGTGCACAGCCATGGGTGTGTCTGGGAGGGCATAGGCCCACCCACTGGAGAGCCAGGCCCAGCCAATCAGAATGCGGTTTTTCCCCACAAAAGGGCTTTATTACAGACAGACAGAAATACTTCTCAGTTTCATCAGCTGTCCGAGTGGCTGGTCTCAGATGATCCTGCAGGTGAAGAATCCGATGTGGAGGTCCTGGGCTTGCATGGCTACATGTGGTCTGCGGTTGTGAGGCCGGTTAGGCGTACTGCCAAATTCTCTAAAACGATGTTGGGGGCAGCTTATGGTAGAGAAATTAACATTCAATTCTCTGGCAACAACTCTGGTGGACATTCCTGCAGTCCTGCCAATTGCGTGTTCCCTCAAAACGTGAGACATCTGTGGCATCGTGTTGTGACAAAACTGCACATTTTAGTGGCCTTTTATTGTACCCAGCACAAGGTACACCTGTGTAATGATCATGCTGTTTAATCAGCTTCTTGATATGCCACACCGGGCAGGTGGATGGATTATCTTGGCAAAGGAAAAATGCTCACTAAGAGGGATGTAAACAAACTTGCGCACAACATTTGAGATAAATACCCTTTTTGTGCGTTTGGAACATTTCTGGGATCTTTTATTTCAGCTCATGAAACACCGGACCAACACTTTACATGTTGCGTTTATAGTTTTGTTTAGTGTATTATAAGGAGATGTGCAAATAAAGTATTAGCAAACTCAAAAGGAGTTTATTTAACCCACTGGTATATATGTTGTCCTTTCACTGATCAGATGATGCCATTCTTACAGTAGTAGTACACTAATCAACCACGGTTGATACTGCTGTAGTCTAATTACAGTGACACCCAGTGGCGTGGCAAATGAAGACATTAGATGGACTGCATCCCAAATGGCTCCCTATTAGTCCACTACTTTGGCCAGAGCCTGATGGGCCCTGGTTAAAAGTAGTGAACTATATAGGGAATAGGGTGCTATTTGAGACATATTATGATCTGGCATCTGGGGGTCAAAGGGCAGGTCTTAATGCCACTATGGGTCAGTTAAAAGGTCTCTGTTTCATCACATCCACAGAACCTTGCTATATACAAATACTATGTATATGCAGATGGATAGTTTAAGGAGGATATTCATGTACGGTAAGTTCATAGCCAGTTGAGCTTCCATTTGAGTCAATACAGTTATGCAACAGTGCTGTTTTTTCACTGCAAAGAGTTGACTTTCAATACTAGTTAATTCCACAAACATTCTGGATATTCAGATTGATAATTTTGCTCAAGAAATTAAACCTAATTCAAGCATCTAATCAGAAACGAGTCCCTATTGTCGCACAAAATTCATGTGGCTTTCATGGTTTTAAAGAATGCGGCCGAGGTCATAGCTGTCATTGAATGAGCTCAGTGTTCATTTGTCGATTTTGCGCTTTTCTTTTTTGTCTTGTTTAAATACTTACGAGACGCCAGGTTACTGTCCATTGGAGGAGGCGCTGATGAGGTCATGCTGTCGATCATCTGCAAGTACATGGACACCCTACCCAAGAAGTGATATCACAGTGCCAGTATGGCTTTCCCTTGTGCTGCACCTCAATCCAGAACATTGTTCCCATTCCTATGCTTCTCTATAATGACTGGATAGGTGGAAGTGATACCTCTTAGTTTATGCCATATTGCTTACACCTATCCAGTCCATGAAGGGGAGTTCCAGAAGGAACAGAACCATTTTCTGGAATTTAACGAACACATCAGAATTGCAGTTTAAGATTTTAATTTGTTAATCAATTTAACCGCTGTGTTGCACTTACCTTATGAAAATGCATGTACTGTACTACAGGGCCAGTCAGGAATGTTTTTCAAATAGTGCCTCCATGTTTCCATTCTGGGGAAACATGCCTAAGATTTCGTTCCATTAATTTCTTTATGACAATTGAAAACTGCGGTCCTACAGTAGTTGTGAATTTGTTTGTGTATTGTGGAGAGGATTTGTAATCAATGTCTAAGATCAAGTTTTTGTAGATAGTCTTAGGAATACAATGAACAGTATGTACCGTGGTGTAAAATAAATGAAGCGCTATATACCTCAATCTTTTGTGACTTCTTGAAAAACAATCGTTGAGAAAAGAATCAAACTCTCTGGAACGTCAAATCCAAAACATCCATGTTTATTTACATATAAAACATTTTACAAGAGTTAACGGGAGAACAGTGTGCAGTGGAGATGAACAGTCTCTGTAGATGGGACAGGAAATGTTTGAAGTGAGCGCACACCCTAATTTATTCCTCAAAACAAAAACAAGATGTTTGTTTATAGTGGAACTCAATTGTTGGACACTATTTTTTTATTTATTTTTTATTTCAAAGTTATTTAACCAGGTAGGCTAGTTGAGAACAAGTTCTCATTTGCAACTGCGACCTGGCCAAGATAAAGCATAGCAGTGTGAACAGACAACACAGAGTTACACATGGAGTAAACAATTAACAAGTCAATAACACAGTAGGAAGAAAAAAAGGGGAGTCTATATACATTGTGTGCAAAAGGCATGAGGAGGTAGGCGAATAATTACAATTTTGCAGATTAACACTGGAATGATAAATGATCAGATGGTCATGTACAGGTAGAGATATCGGTGTGCAAAAGAGCAGAAAAGTAAATAAATAAAAACAGTATGGGGATGAGGTAGGTAAAGATGGGTTGGCTATTTACCGATGTTACTCATGTCTCACTGTTTGGCTCCATCCAAACCCATGGACCCTCTTTTAGAGAAAAAAAAAACATGTCTATGAGCTGCTTTTCTCCAAATTCCTTAATCCTAACAATAATCCTAACTCCTCATAGATGTCCTATATTCCTGTTATATATAATACTATTTAAAAACTTATAATCTAATAAATGCTAACCATATTAAAAATCCTTCCTACACTAACAAGCCCTCTCCTTGGGGACCCTCAGTATTCTATCTGACAATAACATGGATTTAATGTGTTGCAAAGTGTGGAATAAAACTTTGGTCCTGTAAAACAGAGTAAAGCAGAACAAAGCATTCTTATAACCCATCTGGTCCTCTCAGCTATTCTTATCCAGCACCAGGTGGGCACCATGCCACCCTTCACGACAGGGAGAACAAACATACATGGGTCATCCTCAGTCAGTCTTATCCTTCCCTCAAGGCATGCTTCACCTCAGCCTCTCCAACTGGAGCATCAAGCAAAGGCATCATGCCTGAAGCCTTCAACACATCTGTAACAGACTTCTAATAACATGGTATGATGCAAGCAGCACATGACATCAATAACAAATAATACAGAATTAGGGTCAGAAATCCAGTAACCACCATACCAGTATACTTATCAAACCAGTCTCCCAACCAGGGTGGACAGTCAGACTCCTCTACCCCCGCCATGGTCCTCATCTCAGCAGATAGTGCATCAAGCCCATTTAAGGCCCTTAGATATACTACCATCTGGTAGAGGAGTGTGTAGGCCCTGCTTCGTGTGAGACCCCTGGTTTTGGCAGTACCTTAATAGAAAACACACCCACCGTGTCTGTCCCGGTCCTTTGTAGTCCGGGGATGTAAGTGCCTGCATCAGAGAGCTTAATAGTTTTGATGGTTAGTAGGATTTCATCACCTTTACAAAGTTCAACAGTACTCCCAGGTTTCCCCCATATCATGGAAAACCTATCCACCTTTGTGGGATTCCCTATGCCATAAGGATATCCTCTTCTTCTATCCCAGAACTGTCCCAAGTTGGTTATCATGTAATCCCCATACGGACACCCTCCCCCATTACACAGGTAATGTCCCCCATCTTTTGACACTCCTGTACACGGGTGTTAAAATCAAACAAAAATACCTCAATTTCTTCCCTGCCCTGTTGGCTCAAAATATGTTATCTTCCCCTATTTATTCTCAATGATGAACATGACTTTCTCTCTGTTACAATACAGACTTCCTAATAGCCCATTCAAAAAAACCTCACAGCTAATGTTATAAGACAGAATCCTGAACCACTTTCTCATTTGCGGTTCAAACAGTAATTCTAAACCCTCAACCAAAACTGCTTCATTTCTAATGAATTTACCTTAACACTAGTAACTCAATATGACTCCATTCATTATACAAATGACTCTCCCCTGGGGCTGATCAGACCCCAGAAGCCAGTCATGATAAGGTCAAAAGGTCATACCATATTAGACATAAAGATCCCTTTATCCTTACAATAGAAAGTCACTTGTATGATTCAAACCCATAAAAAAAACATCTCATAAGGTTCCATATGTGAGCGTGCCTCTTTAAAATACCTTTGCACTAAAAAAAATTGCCCTAACAATGTTTTCTGTGTATATACTTGCAGTCCTGTTTTAATTTGGTCGTTTATGGCCTCATTCTCCCCCAGATTATAATCCCAGGAAACATCTAAAATTGAGACACTTTAAACATCAATTTTCCCAGAAAAACACAACACTCCTAACTAGCATTCACTATGCTAATTCCGATTCAGAAACTCAAAAGTGAACTATAAACTAAACCTAATGATGATTCCCCTTTAACTAAAATCATTAATCATAAGTTTTAAACAACGTCAATGTATTATGTTTACTTAAATGAACATGCTACCCTTAGATACAATTAACCCGATAACATTATTGTATTACTTTTTCCCCTCTGCCGCAAATGTCGTACATTTCTCAGTGTAAGAAATCCTAATACCAGATATTTACTAAAAATGTAAATGCGTTTTCACTTGGTTCCTTCAACTCACATCCTTTAGATAAATTCCATCCGTCCCGGTATGAAGAATACTACTTAAACACACCAGAACAAATGCTTAATTAAGTTAAATCAACTCCTAGAATAACCAACCATCAGTAACCAATAAACAAACCACTTTTATCAGCAAAAACCAAACTATACAAAAACTCACTATAATGCTTCAGATGACAAAATTACTCAGAAACTCACGTTTAAATCTCAATAAAACAAAACACCATCTGCGTGTTCTTCAAGAAAAACAACTTGCCCCTGTTACAGATGTTTATGTATCAGGGGAAAAGCTCAAATAACCAAATTCAACCTAGCTAGTTTCCCGAAACATATGTAATTATGTTTTACTATAGAGGTTGCTTTTCAAACTTTAAATACCCCAACATGGTTCCACACAATGGAAACAGTGCTCAAATTCACTGGTGTTACGTACACAATCAACCCTGGAATCCCAACCATGGAATCCATTACCACGATGTTTTACGAATCATACATCCAGTCTCTCCCTCACTAAAATGGTTCAACCCAAACCAACGCCACAAACCTTGATGCCTTCCTAGGTATCAGCTGATCGTTTTTAGCATCTTTCCCGACTATCCTGGCAACTCTCAAATTACTGTTAAAAATGTATTTTGTAATTTATATCAACTTCTGAAAAGTTACTCGAAACATCAATACACACACTAACAGACATATAATTTGCTCCGTTATCCCCAGTCCCTGACGACAAAAGTGCCTCGCTAGTGACGTCATCATCAAGCGCTCAACCTCAGCCCCATTCGTAGCGACTTTAAATGAATTGTAAATAATTATTGTTCGATTAACCAAACCTAATTTATCACATCTGTTCAAATCCTGAATTATAATTTACCACCCCCTATGTGAGTGTACACCTTTAAAATACCTTGTCACTGGGAACAGGGAAATCCCCTTAACCCAAACTTTTACTACTACAACGACACCCAATAATTCTGATAATCCCTTCACATCGTTTGTTTTAAATCTCTTGATGTATCATGTAACTTATTTTTTCTATCTTCAAATTGTCGTCCCACAATATTTTTTCCCACTGTCATACACTCAAACCACTGTGATTACCGTGCACTGTCCCTTTAAGATAAGACTTTTCATTTGTTCCCCACAACGGGAACGGAAATCAGATCATTTTTAGAATACGTTACTTTTTGTTCAAATTCACTGGTGTTACCTTAACCAAAAATCAATAATCAGAAAAACAATCACAACTTCTTACGATTAAACTATTCTTACCTAATTTATAGTCCAAAGCGTTGCACTATATAGCCCCATTGAGTGTCTAGCAATTCCGTTGCTTGGCTATAGACACAAATCTGCCCGCCTTTGTAAAATATATATTCCCTATTCAGATTGAGTTCAGTTTTAAATTCTAATCATCAGAGTAAACCCAACCGAACTTCTCAATTTACTATACCCTAACGTTAAACGTACCATGTTTTTGTGTTAAACTTCTCATGACAATTGATTCATAATTAGCCGTAACGTCCAGGCAGGCTGGAACTGCATCGTATCTCCCCGTTATCCCCTCCATTCAACTCCAGGCAACTCTCTCTCTTCTATGTTACATCTATTTAATTACGACTCCCATCTCAATACATTATTCCACCAGATCATTTTGGGCGAAATGGCGTTTTACATAGAAATTGTCTCGCCATTATTTTTAATGACTTCTTTTGTCAATTCTATCTAGAACACATAATATCCGTTCAGTTATATCTTTTGCAAACACTGGCGACCGTATTTTTCAGGCAAAACATGCAAATAGGTAAATTACGATCTAAAATCAATTTTAGTTAAACGGGAACCGAACCGTGGATTACCGTTGGTGAGACTGCCGCGCTCACCACTCCCCTACCAGCACAATGGAGTTTAACTGAGACTCTCCGCAAATATATCCATTTTCACAGTTAATTGTATTTGTTACTCCGACATCTAGACAACAGAAAATAGCCCAAATTTGAACGCCCAACGTTTTCTCTCAGTTTAGGATTCTCATTCATCTCGCTCCCTTCGTATCTGTTTTAGAAGGGATTCTAACTTTTCGACCTCTAGGCGTCCGTCAAAACCATTCCTTTTTTCCCACTTAGGACAGAAATCTACATTCCTTCTATCTTTTTGTTTCATATAACGGTAATCTTCCGTCTCTTCAGAAAGCAGTTTAGAAGGGTTACTACCCATTATAATAAATTCATGCCCTCCTAATAATTCCAATCTTCAGCCCTTTATGTTAATTTCTCTTTATTGGAATCCTTATTTACTTACGCCTAGTAATTCCAATATTTAACACCTTATGGTTAATATCTCTTTTATTGGGATCCCCATCTACTAAAGTCTGACATTAAGTTTCACCCGTATACAATACATTACTGTTCCTTTAGGACTTTTGCTAAGATTGTCGCCCCAAATCAGCCTACTTGTAGGGTTGACCGAAGACAAATAGACCGAGTCTCAAGAGTCTCTGTCCACTCGTCGTTCAATCTGATACTAGTTTTCACCCGTATACAGCGATTACTGTTCCTATAGGACTTTGAACTTAAAATATCGCCCCAAATATAGCTTAATCTGTAGAGTTGATTGAAAATGACCAACGGAAAAGCAACTCAATTGTTCCCCATAATCTAAATAAGGACCACCAACCTGCAGTGTCTATTACCAAGATCTATATATCTATGGGGTCACTTGTTCCGTCTCTCCGCTGGATACATTGTTCAATCTGACATTTAACTCACCCGTATACAGTAATCCTTGTTCCTATAGGACTTTTAACTTAAACTATGTCGCTCCAAACATAGCCTACTTGTAAAGTTGACCGAAAACAAATGGACCGAGGCCAGTCCCAAAACCAATCCTGCAGTGTCTATTCTTGAAAGCTGATGGCATAAAATCACCTGTTCCGTTTCTTCCCACGGAACCTCAACCACACAATCACTTTTCACTATCAAGAACACCGACTACTAAAAACCGGGAAAGACCCCCCGTCCATTCATCGCTCGACCTGACACTGGTTGTCACCCGTATACAGTGATCACTGTAGGAATATACAGTAAATCGCTGTTCCCTATAGGACTTTGAACTACAATGTCGCTCCAAGCATAGCCTATTTGTAGAGTTGACTTTTAAACTGAGAACAACTTAAATCCACCCTATGATAATTTAAATCATTCCCCCTTAATCAAGAATAAAAAATACTGACCTTATCGCCGACTGGGAAAGCAATGTTCGTTGTATCTAGTCACTCTCTCTGTCCTCTGTGGTAATACGCAGGCCTGTTTAAGTTTTAACCTCAATTCAGAGGTCAGGTCTTTAGTAAAACGAGTCAAACTCGTCCGTGCACGATTTTCCAGCTTACTACCTCCAGGCACAGAGAGAGATGTTTAGATCCGGCTCGAAGGACCAAATTGATAGAGGAATTCTAAATTCCTTTATGTTTAATTGCCAAAATCAATTAAATTCACACTCATTTCTAATTCATGATAAGTTGTAAGTTTATCATTTGCATGAATTAGCACGAGACCAGTCTTAAAAACAAGTTCAGCATTTATTATTGATGAGTACTGACCCAAAATACAAAGAACATTACATTTTAAATCTAAAGAAGACATAAAATGACGTCATCAGTTACACCCCCTCTCCCAGCCTTACAATGGCGTAGTATTCGGTCCTGGAGATAGTTTCACTCCCCTCATAAATCTACATTCCAACCTGTCTAAAGGATATATTTCTCTCCCCTAATGGAATCCAACCAAAACATTCTTATCTATTTGAAAAACTTTCCCAGGAGACACAGACACAATTCATTTCTGCTTACATTTTCAGTAACAGTACAATTAAGAACCCATACTTTTCAAATCATAACATAAGTATTAGCATAGAAGGGTTCTAATCATTAATGTATACATAATTGATTATCTAAACTATATTTTCCTCTATCAGTTGCGGAATAGAAAGCCGACTCTTGATTTGATTTTCGATTGGAGATGTTTGATATGAGTCTGGAAGGAGAGTTTACAGTCTAGCCAGACACCTAGGTACTTATAGATGTCCACATATTCAAGGTTGGAATATTGATATTGATCATATTGATCAAATGTTAAATCAGTCTCACATTGGATCAAGCAACCTCTGACAGCGAACCCAATTCCAATCTGTTTTCACTAATCAGCTCTGAAAAATGTGATTGGGGGGAAAAATATCAGAATTGGGCTGCCTGTGTAACACGTTACTGCTTAGCCTTGCCAGATTTGTTGATGCATCATCGTTAAGGGACTCTGTATGAAAGTGTTACATTACAAACGTATGGCAGTGTCTACTCATTCCATCAGGGTTGTCTAAAATTAACAGACATTTTTTATTATTCCCTATTGCACATTGTCATTGATGATTTGGGGGGAGTCTTCTCAAACATTAAGCACATTCTTACAGTCTCATTGTCATCATCCTGGTCTTCTGATGCAGAGGGGCACGCATGGCACAGACTGGGAAAGGAAACACGAGGCAGGGAGGGAAAAGCCGGGTCCTCCTGTAACACATCACCTCAGTTTGCTAAACCATTAAAGGATGTTGAAGACCAAGATGCAGAGGAACAGCATGTAGCACAGGAGCTTGGTCTGGCTTCCCCTGGAAAGCTGCTTCACTCTCCCTATGGTGGCCCCCAGCAAACCTCCCGTTGAGTCAAAGTCTGAGTCCTGTTAGTAGGAAAAATAACAAAACAATTACATCCAGTGATATGTTTTGCCATCCTGATTTGAATTGCTCTGAAATGTGTAATAAGGTAAATCCATTTGAATTCAATCACTTTGACAGCACCCTTTATGAATCGAACAAACCCTTCCATACATATTTGTCCATTGTAGAAGTGCTCAGAAAGTGACTTTGGACCTGAGTGCCAAAACATTCAAGCGCTAACAGTGCTAAAAGTTATATTTTGCATAACATGAAACAGCCAGGTCTTCATCACTGGAAAATATAATTGGTTGAGAAACAGGGTTGTCAAACAATTTTTTACATTTCCTGAAAAAAAAACGTTAGGGTCAGGGCTGGTCAGGGAGGCCATGGTTCCGCTGGACATGGTAACGCAGGGGGATCATAGGGAGCGGATCAGTTTCTTCCTTATCGATTCACCTGCGTTTCCAGTGGTGTTAGGGATTCCCTGGCTGGCTATTCACAATCCCCTCATTTCCTGGAGACACAGGGCTCTTCAGGGGTGGTCAGAGGAGTGTTTAGGTAGGTGTATAGGAGTTTCCATCGGTGCCACGTCGGTGGAGAGTCCAGACCAGGTTTCCACTGTGCGCATTCCCTCAGAATATGCCGATTTGGCTATCGCTTTATGTAAAAAAAAAAAGGCGACCAAATTACCACCCCATCGATGGGGGGATTGCGTGATGAACCTCCAGAGTAACGCTGCACTCCCCAGGAGTCATGTGTATCCTTTGTCCCAGGAGGAGACGGTGGCCATGGAAACATATATCACCGAGGCTCTGGGACAGGGGTACATTCGGCCCTCCATGTCACCTGTCTCCTCGAGTTTATTTTTTGTGAAGAAAAAGGAAGGTGGTTTGCGTCCGTGTATTGATTATAGAGGTCTAAATTCCATCACGGTGGGTTTTAGTTACCCACTACCTCTCATTGCTACGGCAGTGGAATCATTTCACGGAGCAGTTCTTCACGAAACTGGATCTCAGGAGTGCGTATAATCTGGTGCGTATTCGGGAGGGAGATGAGTGGAAAACTGCATTTAGCACTACTTCTGGCCATTATGAGTACCTCGTCATGCCATACGGGTTAGAAAATGCTCCAGCTATATTTCAATCCTTCATGGATGAGATTCTCAGAGACCTGCACGGACAGGGTGTAGTGGTGTATATTGACGATATTTTGATCTACTCCACTACAGGCACTGCGCATGTGTCTCTGGTGCGCAAGGTTCTTAGACTGCTGGAGCATGACCTGTATATGAAGGCGGAGAAATGTGAGTTTTCCAAACGATCAGTTTCCTTCCTGGGTTATCGCATTTCCAGCTCTGGGTTGGTAATGGAGGGTGACCGCGTAAAGGCCGTGCGTAATGTTCTTAGGGTTTGCCAATTACTACCGGAGGTTTATCCTTTATCCGGGGTTTTGGTCAGGTGGCTGCCCCTATTACCTCACTGCTGAAGGGGGGGCCGGTGCGTTTGCAGTGGTCAGCAGAGGCGGACGGAGCTTTTCGTAGGTTGAAGGCGATGTTCACTGAGGCGCCGGTGTTGGCGCATCCGGACCCTTCTTTGGCGTTTATAGTAGAGGTGGACGCATCCGAGGCTGGGGTTGGAGCGGTGCTCTCACAGCGTTCGGGTGCGCCACCGAAGCTCCGCCCCTGTGCCTTTTTTTCGAAGAAACTCGGACCAGGAATTATGATGTGGGGGATAGGGAGTTGTTGGCTATGGTTAAGGCCCTGAAGGTGTGGAGACACTGGCTTGAGGGGGCTAAGCACCCTTTCCTTATCTGGACTGACCAACGTAACCTGGAGTATATCCGATCAGCTAGGAGACTGAATCCTCGTCAGGCAAGGTGGGCCATGTATTTCACCAGATTTAGTTTTACTATCTCGTATAGACCAGGTTCCCTCAACACTAAGGCCGACGCGCTGTCAAGACTCTATGACACTGAGGACAGGTCCATCGATCCTACTCCCATCATTCCGGCAGCTAAGCTGGTGGCACCAGTAGTATAGGAGGTGGACGCGGACATCGAGCGAGCGCTAAGGGTCGTAGGTACGTGCCGCTCGCTGTTCGTGATCAATTGATTCGATGGGCTCATTGTCTACCCTCGTCGGGTCACCCAGGTATTTTTAGGACAGTACTTCAGAGGAAGTACTGGTGGCCCACTTTGGTGAGGGATGTGCGATTCTATGTCTCCTCCTGTTCGGTGTGCGCCCAGAGTAAGGCTCCTAGACACCTGCCACGAGGTAAATTACAACCTCTCCCCGTTCCACAACGGCCGTGGACCCATCTATCGGTGGATTTACTTACTGACCTTCCCCCCTCTCAGGGTAACACAACGATCCTGGTCGTTGTGGATCGGTTCTCTAAGTCCTGCCGTCTTATCCCATTGCCCGGTCTCCCTACGGCCCTACAGACTGCGGAAGCTCTTTTCACCCATGTCTTCCGGCACTACGGGGTGCCCGAGGACATAGTTTCTGATCGGGGCCCCCAGTTTACCTCCCGTGAATGGAGGGCATTTATGGAACGGTCTGCACTTCGGTCTGCAGGTAGTATAACTTTTCATTACATTTCATTACATTTCATTATAGTACAACGGTTTGATTTGTCTAATCTTAGCAATTTCTTCTTAGCTAGCTACATAGCCGTCTTTGTATCAAAGATAATTGCGTAATTATCGTATTTCGTCGTCCTAACGTATCTGCCCAGCAGCTAGCCAGCTAGCTAACGCCCACCGTCTACATAGCTAGCTACATAGCCGTCTCTGTATCAAAGATAATTGTGTAGATAATTGTGTAGTCTAGAGCGATTTTCTAGGTTACCTAGCCAGCTATTGCCGTTCTTTTAACGCAACGTAACGTAATCAACACTGCTAGCTAGCTAGCCAGCTAGCCCCTGAATCAACAACGCAGCCAGCTATTTGTCGTCCTTAACGTAGGAGACACTGCTAGCTAGCCAACAGCTAGCCAACGTCTACCGATTAGAACTCAACAACCCGGTCGCATTCCGCCTCGCTCCACAGGTAGTATCACATTTTCATTTCATTTCATTACAGTACAACGGTTTGATTTGTTTGATCGTAGCTAGCTACATAGCTAGCTACATAGCCGTCTCTGTTTCAAAGATAATTGTGTAGTCTAGAGCGATTTTCTAGGTTACCTAGCCAGCTATTGTCGTTCTTTTAACGCAACGTAACGTAATCAACACTGCTAGCTAGCCAGCTAGCCCCCGAATCAACAACGCAGCCACTGCCAGCTAGCCTACAAAGTCAACAACGCAGCCACTGCCAGCCAGCCTACTTCAGCAGTACTGTATCATTTTTAATCATTTTAGTCAATAAGATTCTTGCTACGTAAGCTCAACTTACTGAACATTCGAGACGTGTAGTCCACTTGTCATTCCAATCTCCTTTGCATTAGCGTAGCCTCTTCTGTAGCCTGTCAACTATGTGTCTGTCTATCCCTGTTCTCTCCTCTCTGCACAGACCATACAAACGCTCCACACCGCGTGGCCGCGGCCACCCTAATCTGGTGGTCCCAGCGCGCACGACCCACGTGGAGTTCCAGGTCTCCGGTAGCCTCTGGAACTGCCGATCTGCGGCCAACAAGGCAGAGTTCATCTCAGCCTATGCCTCCCTCCAGTCCCTCGACTTCTTGGCACTGACGGAAACATGGATCACCACAGATAACACTGCTACTCCTACTGCTCTCTCTTCGTCCGCCCACGTGTTCTCGCACACCCCGAGAGCTTCTGGTCAGCGGGGTGGTGGCACCGGGATCCTCATCTCTCCCAAGTGGTCATTCTCTCTTTCTCCCCTTACCCATCTGTCTATCGCCTCCTTTGAATTCCATGCTGTCACAATTACCAGCCCTTTCAAGCTTAACATCCTTATCATTTATCGCCCTCCAGGTTCCCTCGGAGAGTTCATCAATGAGCTTGATGCCTTGATAAGCTCCTTTCCTGAGGACGGCTCACCTCTCACAGTTCTGGGCGACTTTAACCTCCCCACGTCTACCTTTGACTCTTTCCTCTCTGCCTCCTTCTTTCCACTCCTCTCCTCTTTTGACCTCTCCCTCTCACCTTCCCCCCCTACTCACAAGGCTGGCAATACGCTCGACCTCATCTTTACTAGATGCTGTTCTTCCACTAACCTCATTGCAACTCCCCTCCAAGTCTCCGACCACTACCTTGTATCCTTTTCCCTCTCGCTCTCATCCAACACTTCCCACACTGCCCCTACTCGGATGGTATCGCGCCGTCCCAACCTTCGCTCTCTCTTCCCCGCTACTCTCTCCTCTTCCATCCTATCATCTCTTCCCTCTGCTCAAACCTTCTCCAACCTATCTCCTGATTCTGCCTCCTCAACCCTCCTCTCCTCCCTTTCTGCATCCTTTGACTCTCTATGTCCCCTATCCTCCAGGCCGGCTCGGTCCTCCCCTCCCGCTCCGTGGCTCGACGACTCATTGCGAGCTCACAGAACAGGGCTCCGGGCAGCCGAGCGGAAATGGAGGAAAACTCGCCTCCCTGCGGACCTGGCATCCTTTCACTCCCTCCTCTCTACATTTTCCTCTTCTGTCGCTGCTGCTAAAGCCACTTTCTACCACTCTAAATTCCAAGCATCTGCCTCTAACCCTAGGAAGCTCTTTGCCACCTTCTCCTCCCTCCTGAATCCCCCCCTCCTCCCTCTCTGCAGATGACTTCGTCAACCATTTTGAAAAGAAGGTCGACGACATCCGATCCTCGTTTGCTAAGTCAAACGACACCGCTGGTTCTGCTCACACTGCCCTACCCTGTGCTCTGACCTCTTTCTCCCCTCTCTCTCCAGATGAAATCTCGCGTCTTGTGACGGCCGGCCGCCCAACATCCTGCCCGCTTGACCCTATTCCCTCCTCTCTTCTCCAGACCATTTCCGGAGACCTTCTCCCTTACCTCACCTCGCTCATCAACTCATCCCTGACCGCTGGCTACGTCCCTTCTGTCTTCAAGAGAGCGAGAGTTGCACCCCTTCTGAAAAACCTACACTCGATCCCTCCGATGTCAACAACTACAGACCAGTATCCCTTCTTTCTTTTCTCTCCAAAACTCTTGAACGTGCCGTCCTTGGCCAGCTCTCCCGCTATCTCTCTCAGAATGACCTTCTTGATCCAAATCAGTCAGGTTTCAAGACTAGTCATTCAACTGAGACTGCTCTTCTCTGTATCACGGAGGCGCTCCGCACTGCTAAAGCTAACTCTCTCTCCTCTGCTCTCATCCTTCTAGACCTATCGGCTGCCTTCGATACTGTGAACCATCAGATCCTCCTCTCCACCCTCTCCGAGTTGGGCATCTCCGGCGCGGCCCACGCTTGGATTGCGTCCTACCTGACAGGTCGCTCCTACCAGGTGGCGTGGCGAGAATCTGTCTCCTCACCACGTGCTCTCACCACTGGCGTCCCCCAGGGCTCTGTTCTAGGCCCTCTCCTATTCTCGCTATACACCAAGTCACTTGGCTCTGTCATAACCTCACATGGTCTCTCCTATCATTGCTATGCAGACGACACACAATTAATCTTCTCCTTTCCCCCTTCTGATGACCAGGTGGCGAATCGCATCTCTGCATGTCTGGCAGACATATCAGTGTGGATGACGGATCACCACCTCAAGCTGAACCTCGGCAAGACGGAGCTGCTCTTCCTCCCGGGGAAGGACTGCCCGTTCCATGATCTCGCCATCACGGTTGACAACTCCATTGTGTCCTCCTCCCAGAGCGCTAAGAACCTTGGCGTGATCCTGGACAACACCCTGTCGTTCTCAACTAACATCAAGGCGGTGGCCCGTTCTTGTAGGTTCATGCTCTACAACATCCGCAGAGAGAACGACCCTGCCTCACACAGGAAGCAGCGCAGGTCCTAATCCAGGCACTTGTCATCTCCCGTCTGGATTACTGCAACTCGCTGTTGGCTGGGCTCCCTGCCTGTGCCATTAAACCCCTACAACTCATCCAGAACGCCGCAGCCCGTCTGGTGTTCAACCTTCCCAAGTTCTCTCACGTCACCCCGCTCCTCCGCTCTCTCCACTGGCTTCCAGTTGAAGCTCGCATCCGCTACAAGACCATGGTGCTTGCCTACGGAGCTGTGAGGGGAACGGCACCTCAGTACCTCCAGGCTCTGATCAGGCCCTACACCCAAACAAGGGCACTGCGTTCATCCACCTCTGGCCTGCTCGCCTCCCTACCACTGAGGAAGTACAGTTCCCGCTCAGCCCAGTCAAAACTGTTCGCTGCTCTGGCCCCCCAATGGTGGAACAAACTCCCTCACGACGCCAGGACAGCGGAGTCAATCACCACCTTCCGGAGACACCTGAAACCCCACCTCTTTAAGGAATACCTAGGATAGGATAAAGTAATCCTTCTCACCCCCCCCCCTTAAAAGATTTAGATGCACTATTGTAAAGTGGCTGCTCCACTGGATGTCATAAGGTGAAAGCACCAATTTGTAAGTCGCTCTGGATAAGAGCGTCTGCTAAATGACTTAAATGTAAATGTAAATGTAAATGAACGTCTGGGGGTTTCGGTCAGCCTGACCTCAGGGGATCACCCGGAGAGTAATGGGCAGGTGGAGAGAGTGAACCAGGAGGTGGGTAGGTTTCTGCGGTCGTATTGCCAGGACCGGCCAGGGGAGTGGGCGAGATATGTTCCCTGGGCAGAAATGGTCCAGAACTTACTAAGCCACTCCTCTACCAACATGTCACCATTTGAGTGCGTGTTGGGGTACCAGCCAGTCCTGGCACCGTGGCATCAGAGCCAGACTGAGGCTCCTGCGGTGGAGGAGTGGGTGCAGCGCTCTAAGGAGACCTGGAGGGCTGTCCAAGAGTCATTACGCCAAGCGAGTGTAAGGCAGAAGAAGAGCGCTGACCGTCACCGCAGTGAGGCCCCCGTGTTTGCACCTGGGGACAGGGTCTGGCTCTCGACCCGAAACCTGCCCCTCCGCTTGCCCTGCCGGAAGCTGGGTCCGCAGTGTATAGGGCCATTTAAAGTCCTGAGGAGAATAAACAAGGTTTGTTATCGATTATTACTTCCTTCGTATTATCGTATTAACCCCTCGTTTCATGTGTCTCTTCTCAGGCCGGTGGTAGCTGGTCCCATGCAGGAAGGTGAGGTTCCGGAGGTTCCTCCGCCCCCTCTGAACATCGAGGGGTCCCCGGCGTACACGATACGAGCTATTCTGGACTCGAGACGCCGGGTGAGGGGCTTGCAGTACCTCGTTGACTGGGAGGGGTACGGTCCGGAGGAGAGGTGCTGGGTTCCGGTGGGGGATATTCTAGATCCATCTATGTTGAGAGAGTTCCATCGCCTCCGTCCGGATCGCCCATCGCCTCGACCCCCGGGTCGTCCCCGAGGCCGGCGTCGCGGGGAGCTGCGCGTCAGGGGGGGGGGGGGTACTGTCACGAATATTACCGAAGGTGACTCCCCTTCTTGTTCGGGTGGCGCTCGGCGGTCGTCGTCACCGGTCTACTAGCTATCACCGATTCGTTGTTCTGTGTTCCTTTGGTTTTGTCTGATTCGTATCACCTGTTTCTTGTTTGGTTGTTAGGGTGGGGTTATATAAGTTTGTTCAGCCCACTTCTGTTTCGTGCGGGCTTGTTCCTCTGTTTTGTGTTAGTGTATTTTGTTTGCATTTTCGGGTTTCGCGCTGTCCGTTATTATTTCTGATCATTTGTTTTCCTACTTTTGTTCATGTTATTTTTCCTGGACATTAAAGCGTGTTTTTCCCACATCCTTTTGCTCTCTGCGCCTGACTCCACACCTCTTCACTCATTCATCGTAACATATTTTTTAAATCGGCCAATTAATCGGTATCAACTTTGAACGTGTTCAATGTATTTGGTACCATTCCACCTATTCCGCTCCAGCCATTACCACGAGCCCGTCCTCCCCAATTAAGGTGCAACCAACCTCCTGTGGTATTGATAGAGGTGACCGTTAGAGCTTCACGGTTGGTCCTTTTGTACTGGTCCTTATATCCAGTTTCATTTTCATTTCATATTGCATGTCATCATGGCCAGACTTTTGATGAGGATGTGGCTGGTTGCAATCAAATTGCCAAATTTCATGAAAAAGCTTCCTCTAATCTTGTTTCTACATCATGCCAAGTAAGTAATACAGCGTTAATAACACAATAGAGTGAACACCTTTATTTAACTAGGCAAGTCAGTTACAAACAATTCTTATTTGCAATGATGGCCAAACCCCGACGATGCTGGGCCAATTGTGCACCGCCCTATAAGCCCATGCTCAACACTGGATGTGGAAATGTTTTCCCTATCGTGGTCTACAGTACTCCATGCAAGACAACTGGTCCTTAAAGCGGTTCGCGTTGCCCTGGCAGCCTCCGTAGATGAACTGCTCACACTGCATGGTGGTCATGTTGAAGAAGTAGCTCGGCCAATAGGCATCACAGGGACCCGCATCTTTCTGTAAAGTGCAGATATGGGGGACCTCTGGTGGGGTGGAGAAGGTGAAAAGAAACACATTCTTATAGGAACTATTGAAAAATGAAATGGGTCACATTGTATCGTCTTTTATCCTGAATTGGTTTGGATTTACATTTCAAAACCCCAAAACTTTTCAAAAGTGCTGTCGGCTATATGTTCATACAATTCATGACTTAGAATTGTTTTGATGACATAAAATAAATGGCCTATAGTCTAAATAAAAAAATAAAACTGAACTTGATGAATATTTAAATGCAAAGAAAAACTACTGAGAATACCACACAAAAACAGACTTGTATAAACAAATAAAAACGTACTTGGTATTCTAAAACATGCTATCTCACACGCCAGAAAACTCATGAAGTTGTTTGCATTCCCAAGGCACCCTCCATAGACAAACTCTTCGCATTGTTGAGTGAAAGTATTGTAGTAGTAACGTTTGAGATATACTTTGCAAGGTCCCTCATCTACTTGAAGTTGACACACCTCTGAAATTAGCAGAAACACACAACATCAACACTATTGCTGGCTGCAAAATTAGGTCAAGGTATCTCTGAAGTACAGATTCATGTCTACAACAACTTTATCAGTACTGAAAAGTCATGAGCCAACGCCCATCGATTGATTATGATTGCAAAGTATTTTGGCTGTCGAGAAAAACGAATAAAATATTAATGTGGCTATTACCAGTTATGGTATTACAAATACATCAAATCATTTTTCTTTACCTTGTGTCGGTGAAAATGCAACAACGTAACAAAAAGAGCATGAAAGGATCAGAAAAATCAATGAACTGAGCTCCATTGTTGTAGATTTTTCCAAAGTTCAAATCTCCTAACTCTTCTAACTTTTCGCACCATCAGTACAGCCATTTATACTCTTGTAAACGCTTTCCAAAGCGGCACGAGGGGCGGGCTATAATGGCTAATTTCCATACAAACCCGAAGTAGGAACGACCTGATTAATGTTTTGATCTGCATCATAGACAACGTCACGTTCATACACTGTTGAACTAATAACGCAATATGTCAAACGTCCTTCATCGCGCGCAATAGATAGGGTCCAAACATTGATGTGGAAAGAGACTACAATAAATGTAGGCTAGTCTGGGAATGAAACTATTATGGGAGTATCATGAGAAGAAGGATTTGTTAACAGATTTATGACCATATGTGTCATAACATATGACAATGTTAATTATTGTTTTTCTTCTAGTTTATTTAACTTGTGAAGTCAGTTAAGAACTAATTCTCATTTACAATGACGGCCTACCCCGGACAAACCGCTGGGCTGGGCCAATTGTGCGCTGTCCTATGGCACAGCCCAATCACAGCCAGATATGATTCAGCCTCGATTCGAACCAGGGACTATAGTGATGCCTCTTGCACTGAGATGCAGTGCCTTAGACCGCTGCACCACTCACTTTGCAAAGTGGTTTCTAGTAATTAATTATAACAAATTATTAGATCTAGAATTTGAGAGTTTATTTATTAATGTGGGCGGCAGGCTTTTAAAGTTCGATTCGGTTCATGTTTTAGCCCTAAATCTAATTCAGATGAATGAAATTCAAATCAAATCAAATTTTATTTGTCACATACACATGGTTAGCAGATGTTAATGCGAGTGTAGCGAAATGCTTGTGCTTCTAGTTCCGACAATGCAGTAATAACCAACAAATAATCTAGCTAACAATTCCAAAACTACTACCTTATAGACACAAGTGTAAGGGGATAAAGAATATGTACATAAAGATATATGAATGAGTGATGGTACAGAGCGGCATAGGCAAGATACAGTAGATGGTATCGAGTACAGTATATACATATGAGATGAGTATGTAAACAAAGTGGCATAGTTAAAGTGGCTAGTGATACATGTATTACATAAAGATGCAGTAGATGATATAGAGTACAGTATATATGTATACATATGAGATGAATAATGTAGGGTATGTAAACATTATATTAGGTAGCATTGTTTAATGTGGCTAGTGATATATTTTACATAATTTCCCATCAATTCCCATTATTAAAGTGGCTGGAGTTGAGTCAGTGTGTTGGCAGCAGCCACTCAATGTTAGTGGTGGCTGTTTAACAGTCTGATGGCCTTGAGATAGAAGCTGTTTTTCAGTCTCTCGGTCCCAGCTTTGATGCACCTGTACTGACCTCGCCTTCTGGATGATAGCGGGGTGAACAGGCAGTGGCTCGGGTGGTTGTTGTCCTTGATGATCTTTATGGCCTTCCTGTGACATCGGGTGGTGTAGGTGTCCTGGAGGGCAGGTAGTTTGCCCCCGGTGATGCGTTGTGCAGACCTCACTACCCTCTGGAGAGCCTTACGGTTGTGGGCGGAGCAGTTGATGCAGCCCGCCAGGATGCTCTCGATTGTGCATCTGTAGAAGTTTGTGAGTGCTTTTGGTGACAAGCCAAATTTCTTCAGCCTCCTGAGGTTGAAGAGGCCCTGCTGCGCCTTCTTCACGATGCTGTCTGTGTGGGTGGACCAATTCAGTTTGTCTGTGATGTGTACGCCGAGGAACTTAAAACTTACTACCATCTCCACTACTGTTCCATCGATGTGGATAGGGGGGTGTTCCCTCTGCTGTTTCCTGAAGTCCACAATCATCTCCTTAGTTTTGTTGACGTTGAGTGTGAGGTTATTTTCCTGACACCACACTCCCTCACCTCCTCCCTGTAGGCCGTCTCGTCGTTGTTGGTAATCAAACCTACCACTGTTGTGTCGTCCGCAAACTTGATGATTGAGTTGGAGGCGTGCATGGCCACGCAGTCGTGGGTGAACAGGGAGTACAGGAGAGGGCTCAGAACGCACCCTTGTGGGGCCCCAGTGTTGAGGATCAGCGGGGTGGAGATGTTGTTGCCTACCCTCACCACCTGGGGGCGGCCCGTCAGGAAGTCCAGAACCCAGTTGCACAGGGCGGGGTCGAGACCCAGGGTCTCGAGCTTGATGACGAGCTTGGAGGGTACTATGGTGTTAAATGCCGAGCTGTAATCGATGAACAGCATTCTCACATATGTATTCCTCTAGTCCAGATGGGTTAGGGCAGTGTGCAGTGTGGTTGAGATTGCATCGTCTGTGGACCTATTTGGGCGGTAAGCAAATTGGAGTGGGTCTAGGGTGTCAGGTAGGGTGGAGGTGATATGGTCCTTGACTAGTCTCTCAAAGCACTTCATGATGACGGATGTGAGTGCTACGGGGCGGTAGTCGTTTAGCTCAGTTACCTTAGCTTTCTTGGGAACAGGAACTAATGGTGGCCCTCTTGAAGCATTTGGGAACAACAGACTGGGATAGGGATTGATTGAATATGTCCGTAAACACACCAGCCAGCTGGTCTGTGCATGCTCTGAGGGCGCGGCTGGGGATGCCGTCTGGGCTTGCAGCCTTGCAAGGGTTAACACATTTAAATGTTTTCCTCACGTCAGCTGCAGTGAAGGAGAGTCCGCATGTTTTGTTTGCGGGCCGTGTCAGTGGCACTGTATTGTCCTCAAAGCAGGCAAAAAAGTTATTTAGTCTGCCTGGGAGCAAGACATGCTGGTCCGTGACGGGCTGGTTTTCTTTTTGTAATCCGTGATTGACTGTAGACCCTGCCACATACCTCTTGTGTCTGAGCTGTTGAATTGAGATTCTACTTTGTCTCTATACTGACGCTTAGCTTGTTTGATTGCCTTGCGGCGGGAATAGCTACACTGTTTGTATTCGGTCATGGTTCCGGTCACCTTGCCCTGATTAAAAGGGTACGGTGTGTGTGTAAATAGTCCACATACTCACTACAAAATATTGCCTTGTCTCTAAGGAAGTGATACAGTATAAAACATTAACACATTGAGCTTATGTCATTCTTTATTGTGTCATAGTCCCCATCACATCTGGATGTTTCCCAATAAAAAAAAACAATCACAACTCAAATCAAATCAAATGTATTTATATAGCCCTTCGTACATCAGCTGATATCTCAAAGTGCTGTACAGAAAGAGTACTCTGGGCATCCATGCAGGATCTGCCTTGGTGAACTTTATTAGCTTTTCTCTTTACATCAATAGAAATGTAAACCGGTGGGAACTCTAAAAGGTATGAAGATACATGTTTCAAAAAGGACCAACTCAGTGGCCTTGTAGTTAGTGTCCACCCTGAGATCGGAAGACTGTACAAATATGGCCCAATTCCTCTCAAGCTGCCTCAACGCTATGAGCCGTTCCGGCTTGCACATGCCAAGGCTTGTGCAAGGCTACTTAGCTTTCAACAAGGAGAGTGGAGTGAGAAAATGTCATATGAGCTGCTTTATAATGTGTCCTATTTCTGTCCTAACCGACAACTGGTTCCCTGGATGCATAAAAACAACAACACTCTCCCCCTCATTGAGATTTTGTCCTTTGATAGACCCCTACTAAATGTCCATTAATTATAATCCACCAGTGGAGGCTGCTGAGGGGAGGACGGCTCATAATAATGGCTGGAATGGAGTAAATGGAATGGTATCAAACACGTCAAAGATGTGGTTTCCATGTGGTTGATAACATTCCATTGACTCCATTTCAGCCATTATTATGAGCTGGCCTCCCCTCAGCAGCCTCCACTGTAATCCACATAATAATTCAAATACATTGTTGCTGCAGTATTCTTTTCCTGCTGTAGCAAACTGTCTTAAGTTAAGATCCTACATCTGTACCTGTACCTGTATTTGATAGAATATTGAATAAGAGTCTTGGTCAAAGAAGAAAGGCCTATTTCCTAATACATATCAATTACATAAGTAGAGAACTATATCCCATAATGACAAAGCAAAAACAGTATTTTTAAACAATTTTGCAAATGTATTAAAAATGAAGAAAAATGAGCTTATTTACATAAGTATTCAGACCCTTTGCTATGAGACTCGAAATTGAGCTCAGATGCCTTATCCTTGAGATTTTTCTACAACTTGATTGGAGTCCACCTGTGGTAAATTAAATTGATTGGACATGAATTGGAAAGGCCCACCCCTGTCTATATAAGGTCCCACAGTTGATAGTGCACGTCAGAGCAAAGACCAAACCATAAGGTCGAAGGAATTGTCCGTAGAGCTCCGAGACAGGATTGTGTCAAGGCACCATTGAAGGTCCACAAGATCACAGTGGCCTCCATCATTCTTAAATGGAAGAAGTTTGGAACCACCAAGACTCTTACTAGAGCTGGCCGCCCAGGCCAAACTGAGCAACCGGGGGAGAATGGCCTTGGTCAGGGAGGTGACCAAGAACCCGGTGGTCACATTGACAGAGCTCCAGTGTGCCTCTGTGGAAATGGGAGAACCTTTCAGAAGGACAACCATCTCTGCAGCATTCCACCAATCTGGCCTTTATGGTAGAGTGGCCAGACAGAAGCCACTCTACAGCAAAAGGCACATGACAGCCTGCTTGGAGTTTGCCAAAAGGCACCTAAAGGACTCTCAGACCATGAGAAACAAGATTCTCTGGTCTGATGAAACCAAGATTGATCACCTTGCCTGAATTCCAAGCGTCATATCTGGAGGACATGGCACCATCCCTATGGTGAAGCATGGTGGTGGCGTCATCATGCTGTGATGATGTTTTTCAGCGGCAGGGACTAGTCAGGATCGAGGGATAGATGAACGTAGCAAAATACAGAGATCATTGATGAAAACCTTCTCCAGAGCGCGTAGGACCTCAGACTGGGGCGAAGGTTCACCTTTTAACACCACAACGACAACGCAGGAGTGGCTTCGGGACAAGTCTTTGAATGTCCTTGAGTGGCCCAGCCAGAGCCCGGACTTGAACCCGATCGAATGTCTCTAGAGAGTAGAGGTCGACCTTATTATTTGGCATGGCCGATAAATTAGGGTCGATTCCCATGTCTGGAATACACTGCCATCAGACACACATAACTGCACCACATATCACACTTTCACAAAATGCTTGAAGACATGGCTAAAGGTCAATCAGATTTGTGAACATGGTCCCTAGCTGTGTGTTGCCGCTTTCCATGTTGTCTGTTGTCTGTAGCTTGTGAGGTGTGGAAACACTTTGTTGCTTTTATGAATTTTGTCTTGCTGCTTTTTGTTTTATGTTGCTTTGTCTGTATGCTACGTCTTGCTTCTCCTATGTTGCTCTGTCTGTATGCTCTGTCATGCTTGTCCTATGTTGCTATGTCTTGCTTGTTCTATGTTGCTATTGTCTATATTGTAATTGTTTTTAATAACCTGCCCAGGGACTGCGGTTGAAAATTAGCCGGCTGGCTAAAACCGGCACTTTTACTGAAACGTTGATTAATGTGCACTGTCCCTGTAAAAATAAAAAATAAACTCAAACTCAATTTCAAGTTTCATAACAATCGGTAATCGACATTTTTGGATACCGATTATGGCCGATTACATTGCACTAATGTATATAGACTCTTTTTAAAAATTATTATTATTAAAATTTTTATACTGTGTTATTGACTTGTTTATTGTTTACTCCATGTGTAACTCTGTGTTGCTGTCTGTTCACACTGCTATGCTTTATCTTGGCCAGGTTGCAGTTGTAAATGAAAACTTGTTCTCAACTAGCCTACCTGTTTAAATAAAGGTGAAATAAAATAGATAAAAACTCCACAAGGAGACTGCATGGCAGACAGAAGCCACTCTTGTTACACGAGTGCAGCAAGGAACCAAGGTAAGTTGCTAGCTAGCATTAAACTTATCTTATAAAAAACAATGAATCTTAATATAATCACTAGTTAACTACACATGGTTTATGATATTACTAGTTTAACTAGCTTGTCCTTCGTTGCATATAATCATTGTGGTGCCTGTTAATTTATCATCGAATCACAGCCTACTTTGCCAAACGGGTGATGATTTAACAAAGCACATCCGCGAAAAAAGCACTGTCGTTGCACCAACATACCTAACCATAAACATCAATGCCTTTCTTATTAAAATCAATACACAAGTATATTTTTTTAAACCTGCATATTTAGTTAAAAGAAATTCATGTTAGCAGGCAGTATTAACTAGGGAAATTGTGTCACTTCTCTTGCGTTTTGTGCAAGCAGAGTCAGGGTATATGCAGCAGTTTGGGACACCTGTCTCGTTACGAACTGTGTGAAGACAATTTCTTCCTAACAAAGACCATAATTAATTATGTAAAATTCTAGCAAATTATGACATAACATTGAAGGTTGTGCAATGTAATAGCAATATTTAGACTTAGGGATGCCACCCGTTCGATAAAATACGGACTGGTTCTGTATTTCACTCAAAGAGTAAACGTTTTGTTTCGAAATTATAGGTTCCGGGTTTTGACCATATTAATGACCCAAGAGTTGTATTTCTGTGTGTTTATTATATTATAATTAAGTCTATGATTTGATATTTGATAGAGCAGTCTGACTAAGCGGTGGTAGGCAGCAGCAGGCTAGTAAGCATTCATTCAAACAGCACTTTCCTGCGTTTGCCAGCAGCTCTTCGCAATGCTTGAAGCATGGCGCTGTTTATGACTTCAAGCCTATCAACTCCCGAGATTAGGTTGGCAATACTATAGTGCCTATAAGAACATCCAATAGTCAAAGGTAAATGAAATACAAATGGTAAAGAGAGAAATAGTCCTATAATTCCTATAATGACTACAACCTAAAACTTCTTAACTGGGAATATTGAAGACTCATGTTAAAAGGA
Organism: Oncorhynchus nerka; assembly: GCF_034236695.1. NCBI lineage: Eukaryota > Metazoa > Chordata > Actinopteri > Salmoniformes > Salmonidae > Oncorhynchus > Oncorhynchus nerka. Next base: position 84,559,041 of record NC_088399.1, on the reverse strand, counting down.
ACCACCAGCTTTCATATGTTCTCATGTTCTGAGCAAGGAACTTAAAACGTTAGCTTTTTTACATGGCACATATTGCACTTTCACTTTCTTCTCCAACACTGTGTTTTTGCATTATTTAAACCAAATTGAACATGTTTCATTATTTTTCGGAGACTAAATTGATTTTATTTATGTATGATATTAAGTTAAAATAAAAGTGTTCATTCAGTATTGTTGTAGTTGTCATTATTACAAATATATATATAAAATAAAAATAAATCGGACGTTATTCAAATATGGTTTCTACTGACAATTGATGTACCAAACTATGGCATAAGGGAACAACGAGTGGACAAGAGGCAATCCGTAATTTCGATTAGCTATTTGTTCAGCACTTTCGAAATGTCCAGTGGCAGAATTCAGAACATGGGCCATTCCTACAGTATTCGCGCTGTACACCAAGTCAGAACCGTAGGATAAATAACGGGGGCATATAAACAGACAATGAAAGCTCTTACAATATTCGATGATGACATTTCTCTAAAACAGGCTATAGGCTAATTAAGAGGTGAAAAGGGACCAAATTATTAGCGTGAGGCACATGGGCTACTAACAGCTTACTACACAACATACACTTACTGTAGTAACGTTATTACTTTCTTAGCTACATATGCATATTGCCCTGGCATTTCACATCATTTATGCAGCAGCGTACAATGTATTTTTGTACTCACCTTGTGCTGTGGTCGCGTCCTTCCAAACCACTCATTGTTGAATTTGTGATTTCCAACTTGTTGTGTAATGTTTATGTCCAATGGCCGATGAGCACCGATACGTTTTATCTATAATTTCTGATTCATTATGATGACTGCTAGCTAAGATTTTGAAAGTATGATGTTGACATGATCAGTCCAATCAAAGCTACTATAAATATAACGTGATTTGACGTCATTTTATCTGTGGCAAATGACCTTGATTCTTCTTGGATGGCCACTTCTAATGTAACGCTATGTCAGCAGGCAAAGGGCGAGAATTTTAGAGGTCTCCCCTTACACTTCGCGGTGACGTAGTTTCCCCATGAGTGGCAGAACACTGAGCCAATCACGGCAAAACACTCCGTATTTTCTGCTTGCTTGCCCCACCACCACAGAAAGCACTGAGCCAGGCAGAAACACCTGCATTTTGGAGCTGCCTTGCTCAAGAAAACAAAAAAAGAGACCATGTTTGTTTACGGCTTTATTAACTCAATTATATATATATATATATTTTTTTTTACATTGTTTACAAACTGATATGTGACACATTAATGCCAAAATAACATGCAAAACAGGCAAGCCCGATTTTGTCATTGTATTTATTTATTATTATTTTTGCAAAAAATGTGGAGCTCAAAACAGGTGGTACTCAAAATAGGTGGGGCGTTATAACAGGCTCTGCCCCACCTTCCCTGAATGAATGGTCGCCATTGGATTTAATCAATAGTGGAGATTTGCATGGCCGGGGAACACAGAGCGCAGCCTGGAGGAATGCACTACAGATCTGCCATTTCATAATCTGGTTACTTGTTTTTCTTGCACTTTGACAGGTAGCCTATTAGCCCTAATATTTAGCTAATGAATCGCCTAATATCTAGCCTTTATTTAGCTTCTTACTTCAGCTACACATCACTAGCACCTCTTTTCCAGCTGTTCCCGTGCGCAACAGGCAATAGGCTACGCAAGCCTCTCCGCAATAGACCGTTTCTCTTCTCTTGAAATCCCAGGAAAAGCTATAAATTACAAAAGCGACAGGACATTTTAAATATTTTTTTTATACTAGGCCTAATAGCTTATTTGGGAAAAGAATCAGGCTTGCTCTTTTAATTGCTGAATGTAAAACAGGCCAACAGCATAGAAAATGCATGCTGGGAAAGTGTAGGAAAAGTGTAGCTTTTTCAAGCAGAAATTTGCTTCCTGCAACACTAACTCAAAAAAGTTCTGGGACACTGTAAAGTCCATGGAGAATAAGAACACCTCCTCCCAGCTGCCCACTGCACTGAAGATGGGAAACACTGTCACCACTGATAAATCCACCATAATTGAGAATTTCAATAAGCATTTTTATACGGCTGGCCATGCTTTCCACCTGGCTACTCCTACCCCGGTCAACAGCACTGCACCCCCCACAGCAACTCGCCCAAGCCTTCCCCATTTCTCCTTCTCCCAAATCCGTTCAGCTGATGTTCTGAAAGAGCTGCAAAATCTGGCCCCTACAAATCAGCCTGGCTAGACAATCTGGACCCTTTCTTTCTAAAATTATCTGCTGAAATTGTTGCCACCCCTATTACTAGCCTGTTCAACCTCTCTTTCGTGTCGTCTGAGATTCCCAAAGATTGGAAAGCAGCTGCGGTCATCCTCCTCTTCAAAGGGGGGGACACTCTTGACCCAAACTGCTACAGACCTATATCTATCCTACCATGCCTTTCTAAGGTCTTCGAAAGCCCAGCGTGGCTGGGTGTACCTCAGCCACGCTCAAGGTACTAAACGATATCTTAACCGCCATCGATAAGAAACATTACTGTGCAGCCGTATTCATTGATCTGGCCAATGCTTTCGACTCTGTCAATCACCACATCCTCATCGGCAGACTCGACAGCCTTGGTTTCTCAAATGATTGCCTCACCTGGTTCACCAACTACTTCTCTGATAGAGTTCAGTGTGTCAAATCGGAGGGTCTGCTGTCCGGACCTCTGGCACTCTCTATGGGGGTGCCACAGGGTTCAATTATTGGACCGACTCTTCTCTGTATACATCAATGAGGTCGCTCTTGCTGCTGGTGAGTCTCTGATCCACCTCTACGCAGATGACACCATTCTGTATACTTCTGGACCTTCTTTGGACACTGTGTTAACAACCCTCCAGGCAAGCTTCAATGCCATACAACTCTCATTCCGTGGCCTCCAATTGCTCTTAAATACAAGTAAAACTAAATGCATGCTCTTCAACCGATCGCTACCTGCACCTGCCCGCCTGTCCAACATCACTACTCTGGACGGCTCTGACTTAGAATACGTGGACAACTACAAATACTTAGTTGTCTGGTTAGACTGTAAACTCTCCTTCCAGACCCACATCAAACATCTCCAATCCAAAGTTAAATCTAGAATTGGCTTCCTATTTCGCAACAAAGCATCCTTCTCTCATGCTGCCAAACATGCCCTTGTAAAACTGACCATCCTACCAATCCTCAACTTTGGCGATGTCATTTACAAAATAGCCTCCAATACCCTACTCAACAAATTGGATGCAGTCTATCACAGTGCAATCCGTTTTGTCACCAAAGCCCCATATACTACCCACCATTGCGACCTGTACGCTCTCGTTGGCTGGCCCTGGCTTCATACTCGTCGCCAAACCCACTGGCTCCATGTCATCTACAAGACCCTGCTCGGTAAAGTCCCCCCTTATCTCAACTCGCCGGTCACCATAGCATCTCCCACTTGTAGCACACGCTCCAGCAGGTTTATCTCTCTAGTCACCCCCAAAACAAATTCTTTCTTTGGCCGCCTCTCCTTACAGTTCTCTGCTGCCAATGACTGGAACGAACTACAAAAATCTCTGAAACTGGAAACACTTATCTCCCTCACTAGCTTTAAGCACCAACTGTCAGAGCAGCTCACAGATTACTGCACCTGTACATAGCCCACCTATAATTTAGCCCAAACAACTACCTCTTTCCCTACTGTATTTAATGAATTAATTTATTTTGCTCCTTTGTACCCCATTATTTTTATTTCTACTTTGCAAATCTACCATTCCAGTGTTTTACTTGCTATATTGTATTTACTTTGCCACCATGGCCTTTTTTTGCCTTTACCTCCCTTATCTCACCTCATTTGCTCACATCGTATATAGACTTGTTTATACTGTATTATTGACTGTATGTTTCTTTTACTCCATGTGTAACTCTGTGTTGTTGTATGTGTCGAACTGCTTTGCTTTAACTTGGCCAGGTCGCAATTGTAAATGAGAACTTGTTCTCAACTTGCCTACCTGGTTAAATAAAGGTGAAATAATAAATAAAAATGAGAGGTAGTGCATTGGTGTGATCACTTTTGGCCGGTTATGGTAACATTGTTGCACTGATGCTTTGCAAATAGTTGCACAGGACAGACAGAGATGAGCACAGTGAAAAAGAAGAACCAAAAGAATTATGGAAACCACTTGATCAACAAGACAATGACATACTGTAGACCTAAGAATATGCGTAGGCTAAAAAGTGTTTGTTGTCGAATTGCTACAATTAAATATGAGTTACTATATTATTTTTAATTAGGCCTACATGTGCATTGATGTATTATTTGCTATTGTCAGTATGACAATGAACACACCGTGAAAGCACTGAATGGTCTGAACCAGTATCTGTGTGTTAGAGACCTCATGAATGGTCTTCTTACCTACCACCTAATTAATAGCAGCACGTAGGATGTGTTGATTAACTGGTGAGGGACTGTAGATCAATAAACGATCAACTTTCCTCTAGTGTGGATGCTCACCCACATTTTATAGTTATGTAGCCTATTGTTTATCATTAGTTATCGTTGTAGTTATTGGCTTGGTGGATGGCCCGGGCCTTAACTCTGACAAAACACAACCAACGTTATTATTACAACAGAACTAGCCTACGAGTAAATAGCTAACGTTAGCAAACTTGAATTTAATAAATATCAAATTAGAATTGAATTCTCTATAAATAGACTCTTTCAAATGATTTACTCTTGTAAGTTTGCCACCAGTGTGCTGCGCTAGGGACATAAAGCGGAAGTCGAATCCATCACTTCCGTTGTTTGGCTGTGTCCATAGCAACGTTCGAAAATGAGGTGGATACGTCATTCCCAAACATTCTAAGAATTTATTAACCATATCTTAGTGCTCGCTTGTTAGACAATGTAAAAAATGTGTCCTATTCTTCCTGTGGGTGTATATGAACATATTTGAATAAGATCTAATGTTGCTAAAACACTGTTTATCATGAGTGACTGCCTAAATGGGGCCAGAGCCAGAGCCATTTATTTAGAGTTGGGCCAATGTGGTTTCTGCATTATGATGCATTTACATGAAGCGACAACATTAAATGGCAGCCATGTTAGCACCCTATTAACATTATATGGAATATATATATTTTTTAAATACTATAAAACGGAATGTCTAGAATGAGCATTATGATGCATTTACATAACACGACAACATTCTATGGCAGCCTAGTTAGCTCCTCATTAAAATATATGGGGAATATTTAAACACTGCTATGTAACTGAATGTCTAGAATTAGAACAATATTCAAAAAGTTGGCCTAACTGTCTAAATATATGGCTGTGGTTGGGACTAGGCATAGGCTAACCTCTACAGTACCTGCAGCCCTATAAGACTATGGTTGCCTTCCGCTTTGCTAGACAGTCACCGGGGACAAAGAACTAAAAATACAGAGAGCCCATAAACAGAAGGAAATCAAGACAGGGACGTAAATGGAAATAAAATGGTTTTCTATTGTGACTTAAACCTCAAAGGATGCAGGGAGGTTGAAAATAAACAAACATGCGGAAGATGGGAAGGATATAAATCTAAAAGGAAATGAGAAACAATATGAATACAACTCACCAGTGGAACAAATAGGACCTGTAGTTTATTAAAAGAATACAGTTGAGGGTTCCGTGCATTGTAAACTTGGTAGTGGCACACAAAAAATCCTTGAATTACTACAAGGTCAGAAGTTCATAATCACATTGCAAATCCAATCAGAATAGTCTAACCTGTTCTAACCTATGTTCCATTTTAGAGTAAAGTAGAACTTCTGAGATTACTACATTTCAAATCCTTGGCTCAGTCATGAAATGATGACTGCCCTGAAAACATGTTTAAGTGATATTACTGGAATGTTATTGCACTGTGCCCAGCTAGGTGTGAAACACAGCCAAGTCAGGGGAAAGTAGTGTTCTTGACAGTGCTCTTGACCCCAACTTATAATTCACAGCTCTGTGTTGTGAAATTGTTCTGGTATGCAACTTTACCAGTCAAAAATAACCTTTATGTATGATTTATAGTCCCAGTAGACATGGACATTTCCCTTTCTAAGACATAGCAGATCCTCCCCGTTCCCTTCCTCAGGATTTGAATTTTGTCAAATTGTGCATTTATTGCAGAGGAAGAGCGGGACCCGTACTCTGCTCATATCTGTCTGTTGGTCATTTTGATTATACTGTGCTTTATTTCTCACAGGTTTGTTACTCAGGCCTTCCCCTGGAGTGAGTGTAGTGTGTGTATAGTGTTATTGTTCTGTACAATCCCAGAAAGAAACTCATATGCTATAGGCCTACCTGTCCTGCACTCGTAGGTTATACAGTATGGTCTACCTGTCCTGTACTCATAGGTTATACAGTACGCCGAGCTGTCCTGTACTCATAGGTTATACCAGTAGGCGAGCTGTGTCCTGTATACTCCTATAGGTTATACAGTAGGCCTAGCTACCTGGTTATACCTGTCTACTGTCCTGTACTCAGTAGGTTATGTCCTGTACAGGTAGGGCCTACCTGTCCTGTACTCATAGGTTATACAGTAGCCTGTCCTGCTGTCCCTGTACTCGTAGGTTATACAGTAGGTTCTACCTGTCCTGTACTCAGTACAGTAGGTCTACCTGTCCTGTACTCATAGGTTATACAGTACCTGTCCTGTACTCGTAGGTTATAGGTCTACCTGTCCTGGGTTATACCCTAGCTGTCTGTACTCGTGAGGTTATACAGTAGGCCTGTCCTGTACTGTTCTGTACTCCATAGGTTATGTACAGGGTTATACCTGTCCTGTACTCGTAGGTTATAGGTCTACCTGTCCTGTACTCGTAGGTTATACTGTCCTGGTTATACCTAGTCCTGTAGGGTTATACAGTAGGTCTACCTGTCCTGTACTCGTAGGTTATACAGTAGGCCTAGCTTTTCCTGTACTGTAGGTTATACAGTAGGCCTACCTGTCCTGTACTCATAGGTTATACAGTAGGTCTACCTGTCCTGTACTCGTAGGTTATACAGTAGGTCTACCTGTCCTGTACTGTACTCGTTAGGTTATAGGTTATGTCCTGTACTCGTAGGTTATACAGTAGGTCCTAGCTGTCCTGTACTCGTAGGTTATACAGTAGGCCTACCTGTCCTGTACTCATAGGTTATACAGTAGGCCTAGTCTGTTCTGTACTCTGTATACACTGTAGGTCTACCTGTCCTGTAGGTTATACAGTCTGGTAATGGCCTAGCCTGTTATACCTGTTATACTGTCTGTACTAGGTTATAGGGCCTCTACCTGTCCTGTACTCATAGGTTATACCTGTACTGTTCTGTACTCAGGGTTATACAGTTAGGCCTACCTGTCCTGTACTCGTAGGTTATACCTAGCTGTTCTGTAGGTTATACAGGTAGGCCTACCTGTCCTGTACTCGTAGGTTATACAGTAGGTCTACCTGTCCTGGCCTAGCTTTTCTGTACTTTTCTGTAGGTTATACAGTAGGCCTACCTGTCCTCTAGGCCTTTGTCCCTGTACTCGTTTATAGGCCTCCTGTCCTGGACTCGTTGGCTTATAGCAGGTAGGCCTACCTGTCCTGTACTCGTAGGTTATACAGTAGGCCTAGCTGTCCTGTACTCGTAGGTTATACAGTAGGTCTAGCTGTCCTGTACTCATAGGTTATACAGTAGGTCTAGCTGTCCTGTACTCATAGGTTATACCGTAGGTCTACCTGTCCTGTACTCGTAGGTTATAGGCCTACCTGTCCTGTACTCATAGGTTATACAGTAGGTCTACCTGTCCTGTACTCATAGGTTATACAGTAGGTCTACCTGTCCTGTACTCGTAGGTTATAGGCCTACCTGTCCTGTACTCTTAGGTTATAGGTCTGTTTGTTATTCTTGGCTGGTAGAGGAGCCAGTTCTGTGTATGTTGCTATCCCTCCTTGCACAATCTTTTGGAATATGAAAACAGGCATTTTGGGGAGGCATTTTCCTCTTGGCAATTGTTCGTTTGTCTTGAAATGCCTTCAAACCCCCATGGAAAGCCAGAACTTGTGCTTTACTCTGGTTATGAACTCAGTCATATTTAATAAGACTGAATTTTAAGATTTTAGAACAAACTCCATAATGAACAGTGACTCGTGGCCCCTGACTGTGGCTTATGCACTGAAGGAAGCTGCATTACACTAAATTAGTCATTTTCCTCACTTAACTGCATAATTATGGTGCTTTTAATTGCTTTTAATTTTCTCTCTACCTGCCATTGGAGAGTTGTTGTGCTCCACAGCAACGCTTGAATGCAGATTTATAGACAGGTTTGTCAAGGGTCTCTACATTAACTACCCAAATGGAATTGGGAGGAAGCACATGTCGTTGCCTAAAATCAAACTATTTTACATAGGCAGTATTAACTGTTTTGAACATTTCCGCCCAAAAACAGGTCTATTTTTATGAGGATGTAGACTTAGCGAAACAATTTCAGGTGGCTTGTTGAAACCAATTATGCATCGTAGATTAAATGCATATAGGCTATGTTAAACACTTAAAAGCTGATAGTAGTTGTACATTTAAGCTCTTCTACTGTACTCTATGCACCTTCAAAAAAGAACACCATCCATGCTGACCCATGTTGACTCCTATGCTTCCCACAGTTGTGTCATGTTTGCTGGATGTCCTTTGGGTGGTGGACCATTCTTATTACAAACGGGAAACTGTTGAGCATGGAATAACCCAGCAGCATTGCAGTTCTTGACACACTCAAACTGGTGCAACTGGCACCTAATACCATACCCCATTCAAAGGCATTTAAATATTTTGTCTTGCCCGTTCACCTTCTGAATGACACACACACACAATCCATGTCTCAAATGTCTCAAGGATAAACAAATACTTATTTTACTGGTCTCCTCCCCTTCATCTATACTGATTGAAGTGGATTTAACAAGTGACATCAATAAGGGATGATAGCTTTCACCTAGATTCACCTGGTCAGTCGGTCATGGAAAGAGCAGGTTTTCTTAATGTTTTGTGTAAACAATGTATTGGGCACTGCTCAAAAGTAGTGCACTACATATGGAATTTGGGACGTACCAATGGTCTCTTGACACTCCCATATCTCTAGAACGGGAGTGTTCCGCTCCTCATCCCTTCACTCCCTAACAGTTTTCAAGGGGAGTTTGGCTGTGGCCCCGCTATGAAGGGAATGCCCTCAGGTGGATTTAAGAGAGATTTTCATCATCCATAATATATTACTGTAGCTTTACATGGAGGATCTAATGTTTTACTTCATCCGAATCGCTTCATCTTCATGCTTCTAGATTCCTGCACATCTCTATGTCCATGTACTGGAGCTGGTATACTGTAACTGGTACAGTTAGTATTATGGTGACTCCATAGGGAAATTAGATTAGATTTTTGGCTAACATTGTTAGATGCAAACAGGCTTGTTAGTCTCAAACTATATTATAATTGTTTCCCTCTTAATGACAAGAATTTGGATTGGGTTTGGGGAGCTAGGCTACATGGTAATACACTAATCCGATCTCTATCGGTTGTCTTGTGAAACTGCAATAAAGGCTTGTTGACAGTGAGTGTAATAGATAGGTGGCACACACACAATAGTATCCCCCTCTTATCATAGCATGTATTCATCCATATGAGATGTTCTTTCAGTATGTTTTGTGTTCTTTTTGTATTCATCGATATGTAGACCTTAGGCTAGCAGTCTGCCAGTGATAGGTTACATAGACTGAAGTAGAGGCAGAACAGGACTGCTGAAAATACAGTTGACAACTTCCCGTTTATTTACAACTATGGACCGTTCTTAATGTGGTTCTGTCAAGATGGTGAGTCAATTTCCAAGTAAATTGTCAGGGGGAAAGTAAGCTATTAATATTAACATTCAATAGATTGGAATGAAATGTAATGTAAAAGTTAGTCTCACACAACCACACCATTGGCATACATATCCATTCTCACACAGACAACCTACGCCCAGGCCACGTAGCTCGTACCACACCTACGTCTATGTGTTTGTCATCTTTTCCTCTGTCTTTGCATGTGTTGTAGATCATCGACCAGGATATCAACCCCTATGTGGACCAATGGGAGGCAGAGGGGATATTTCCTGCCCACAAAGTCTTCAAGCTCTTGGGAAATGCTGGCTTTCTGGGTGTCAACAAGCCAGTTGGTATGAACTTCTTCTGTGTCTCTTCCTCTGTGAAATTGAATTGTCTCAAAAATAATCACCCGGTTAATGACTTTTTCTGAGATATTTCTTTGCCTGATTCTGATTCACTTGTGGGAAATTATGCTTAACATAATTCACTGTCTCCCCACTATAAAACCGTGTCAGTTGAAAGCACTTCGCTTTGAAGAGGGCAGCTAATTTCAGATGATAAAGATGGTTTAATTAATCTAGTGTTTTCATGAACAATCACCTGAATCAGAGTTAGATGAGGAGCAGCTTGAAAATAAGAAAATGGTGTAGCCTCGTAAAAGGGTCTCGAAAGATAAAGCAGCAGCAAGTGGTAATGAGTTCCTCATAGACCCCTAAGTGCCCAATGTGTCCAACTAGGCACTGATCTTCATCAAAACTCAACAGAAGAGCCTCTCAAGGGCTAGCGTGAGAAAATTAAGTAGAGAAATGTTGTTGCATACCAGACTCAAGATGATATAGGCCTAAGGAGTGCTTAGAGTGTCATTCTGGCTTTGGCCCACTCCACTGAATATGTGGATGTGAGTAGCGGCCATATTGTGGTGAGTGTAGATATTTGCCCACTCTGAATGTGTGGAGTCACGTTCCACAAAAGCTGTCAGTCCTATTTCCATTTCAAATGCTGTCCTCTACCACCTGAAGCATCACTGAGGGAAAAAATTGACTTTTTAGAACAACTTTGATTGTCGTATTTTAATCATATATAACACGTTTCAGAATTTAAAGTGGTGATTCATTCCTAAGACTAATTTTGTCAAGATGTTTTCAGACCTCAAAAGAGGTCGAGATGGGTCCATGTCACACTACACACCAATCTAGATCCAAATACAGCATATCAACCCAATGACTAGAAAATACAACTCATCTCGACATTAGTCCTCTTAGATGTCAAAACATCTAACAAACTTTTATTTTGAAGTGAACTACTACAGAGAACAATGCAGTGGGTGTTGTTGGTCGTGGTGGGCCTTATGGGGAAATTGGCTCATAAATCTAGTTAGGTCAGAGAAGAGTGGGGCGAGCAGCTTTACAAAGTGCTAACTACAGAGCCCTTCAGCATTAACAGTCTGGATTAGAGAGAAGGTGGACAAGGAAGTCCCAGACACATCAGATTACCAGATGGTATATTAGATAAAGAGGTTATGGTTTATCCTACACTGTCAGAGACTAATGCTGAGACGAGACACATATTGCTAATAGCCTATATTGCTAATAGCCTATATTTCTGATAGCCTACAGTGCATTCGGGAAGTATTCAGACCCCTTTTTCCACATTTTGTTACGTTACAGCCTTATTCTAAAATTGATTAAATTTAAAAAATCCTAATTAATCTACACACAATACCCCATAATGACAAAGCGAAAAAAAAGTGAAGAAATGTTTGCAAATCTATATATTTTTTTTTTACAGAAATACCTTATTTACATAACTATTCAGACCCTTTGCTATGAGACTCAAAACTGAACTCAGGTGCGTCCTGTTTCCATTGATCATCCTTGAGATGTGTTCTACAACTTGATTTGAGTCCACCTATGGTAAATTCAATTGGTTGAACATGATTTGGAAAGGCACACACCTGTCTATATAAGGTCCCACAGTTGACAGTGCATGTCAAAGCAAAAACCAAGCCATGAGGTCGAAGGAATTCTCCGTAGAGCTCCAAGACAGGATTGTGTCGAGGCACAGATGTGGGGAAGGGTACCAAAAAATGTCTGCAGCACTGAAGGTCCCCAAGAACACAGTGGCCTCCATCATTCTTAAATGGAAGACATTTGGAACCACCAAGACTCTTCCTAGAGCTGGCCGCCGGGCCAAACTGCACAATCGGGGAGAAGGGCCTTGGTCAGGAGGTGATCAAAACCTGATGGTCACACTGACAGAGCTCCGGAGTTCCTCTGTGGATATGGGAGAACCTTCCAGAAGGACAACCATCTCTGCAGAATTCCACCAATCAGGTGGAAGCCACTCCCCAGTAAAAGGCACACGACAGCTGCCAAAAGACACCTTTTGAGAAACTTGTTTCATGAGAAACAAGATTCTTTGGTCTGATGAAACCAAGATTGAACTCATTGGCCTGAATGCCAAGTGTGACATCTGAAGGAAACCTGGCACCATCCCTATGGTGAAGCATGCTGTTGGCAGCCTCATGTTGTGGGGATGATTTTCAGCGGCAGGAACTGGGAGACTAGTCAAGATCGAGGGAAAGATGAACGGAGGAAAGTACAGAGAAGATCTTTGATGAAAACCTGCTCCAGAGCATTCAGGACCTTAGACTGGGGCAAAGGTTCACCTTCCAACAGGACAACAACCCTAAGCACACAGCCAAGACAACGCAAGAGTGGCTTCGGGACAATGTCCTTGAGTGGCCCAGCCAGAGCCAACGCTTAAATCCGATCTAAGATCTCTGGAGATCTGAAAATATCTGTGCAGCAACGCTCCCCATCCAACCTAACAGAGCATGAGAGGATCTTCAGAGAAGAATGGGGGAAACTTGTCATACCCAAGAAGACTCAAGGCTGTAATTGTTGCGTCAACAAAGTGCTAAGTAAAGGGTCTGAATACTTATGGAAATGTAATATTTCAGTTTTCCCCCCAAAAAAATGATTGTGCAGAAAATTCTACAAACCAGTTTTTGCTTTGTTGTTATGGAGTATTGTGTGTAGATTGATGAGGGGGGGAAAACTATTGAATGAATTTAATTAATGAATTTAATTTAATCTCACCTCTGCCTTGCTTGCACAATGATCCCCCTCCTGAAGCAATGATCCCCCTCCTGTCTTGCCAATCGCCTGCATGCAAAAGCTAGTAATTCGGTGGCGCAACTGGCGACACTTCAGGCTGAGGATATACCCATGTGTTACACCCACATCCAAGAGGACCTGTCAATCACAAGCCTTGTGGGCATGTCCCAGAACATCGATTTCCCTTCTTGCAATACAGAGGGCAAGATATATTTCTGTGGTTTGGCATGTCATTGTGGATTCACACTGTCAATGTTTATAAAGGATTTCAAAACACTGTAGCTGAGTGGTTTGTCAGTTGTATCAATGTTTTTGTCCTCTAAATTCGAGGTCGAACGATTATGATTTTTCAACACCGATACCGATTATTAGAGGGCCAAAAAAGCCGATACCGATTAATCGGACGATTTAAAAAATGTTTTTTATTTGTACAACAACACTGAATGAACACTTATTTTAACTTAATATAATACATCAATAAAATCAATTTAGCCTCATGTAAATAATGAAACATGTTCAATTTGGTTTAAATAATGAAAAAACAAAGTGTTGGAGAAGAAAGTAAAAGTGCAATATGTGCTATGTAAGAAAGCTAACGTTTCAGTTCCTTGCTCAGAACATGAGAACATATGAAAGCTGGTGGCTCCTTTTAACATGAGTCTTCAATATTCCCAGGTAAGAAGTTTAAGGTTGTAGTTATTATAGGAATTATAGGACTATTTCCCTCTATACCATTTGTATTTCATTAATCTTTGACTATTGGCTGTTCTTATTGGCACTTTAGTATTGCCAGTGTAACAGTATAGCTTCCGTCCCTCTCCTCGCTCCTCCCTGGGCTCGAACCAGCAACACAACGACAACAGCCACCCTCGAAGCAGCCTTACCCATGCAGAGCAAGGGAAACAACCACCCCAAGGCTCAGAGCGAGTGAAGTTTGAAACACTATTAGCGCGCGCCAACTAGCTAGCCATTTCACTTTGGTTACACCAGCCTCATCTCGGGAGTTGATAGGCTTGAAGTCATAAACAGCACAATGCTTGACAAGCACAACGAAGAGCTGCTGGCAAAACGCACGAAAGTGCTGTTTGAATGAATGTTTACGCGCCTGCTTCTGCCTACCACGGCTCAGTCAGATACTTAGATACTTGTATGCTCAGTCAGGATACGCTAGATAATATCTAGTAATATCATCAAACATGTGTAGTTAACTAGTAATTATGATCGATTGTTTTTTATAAGATAAGTTTAATGCTAGCTAGCCACTTACCTTGGCTTACTGCATTCGCGTAACAGGCAGTCAGTCTCCTTGTGGAGTGCAATGAGACAGAGGTAGGTCGTTATTGCGTTGGACTAGTTAACTGTAAGGTTGCAAGTTTGCATCCCCCGAGCTGACAAGGTGAAAATCTGTCGTTCTGCCCCTGAACGAGGCAGTTAACACACCATTACTAGGACGTCATTGAAAATAAGTATGTTCTTAACTGACTTGCCTAGTTAAATAAAGGTATAAAAATACAAAAATCAGCAAATCGGCGCCCAAAAATACCGATTTCCGATTGTTATGAAAACTTGAAATCTGCCCTAATTAATCGGCCATTCCGATTAATCGGTCGACCTCTACCCTAAATACCAAATTGTGAAATGGTCTGCTGAAATGTGCCTCCAAACATTTGTTGGATATGCATTGCCTAATCAATATAATTGAATCATTTCCAATTTTGTTAGTAGTATCTTATGTGTTTTCCTGAATTACTATACAATAGAGATCAGGGACCGTATCCACAAAGCATCTCAGAAAAGGTCCTATGAATCCTGTTAAAACCTGTTTTAGGAAGAAGAAAAAAATCCCAGCTCGGAGTAGGTTTTAGATTGATGTTAAGACACTCCACAGACAAACTCTGAGGTTGGAGTAAAATTAACTCATAAAAGTGTATGTCTGAGGTACCTCAAAGGATAGATGGGGACATTCATTGACATTGTTTCAAATGATGGGGAATAACCAATCGCAGTGGGGCATCACCAGCTGTGATGCCTCAATCTTCAGACAACCACAGTCAATGTGACTGTACATCAAATGGTGCAATGGTAAAACTTTTGATATAAATCTCGCCTAACACGATCACTTTGCCTTTCTTGAAGGGATACTTCGGGATTTTGGCAATGATGCCCATTATCTACTTCCCCAGATTCAGATGAACTCGTGGATGCAATTTTCGTGTCACTGTGTCCAGTATAAAGGAAGTTAGAGGTAGTTTCACGAGCCAATGCAAACTAGCATTAATGCAAAAGTCTATGGGTATCTGCAAGCATGCTATACCTATACACTTCCAGTCATTATGCTAACACTGGCATTAGCATTGTCTCGCGAAACTACCTCTAACAACTTTCACTCTAGACACAGTTCATTTGACTCTCATCACTGCAGTACCTGATTCGAATCCAGGCTGCATCACATCTGGCCGTGATTGGGAGTCCCGTAGCGTGGCGCACAATTGGCCCAGCGTCGTCCGGGTTTGGCCAGGGTAGGCCATCATTGTAAATAAGAAATTGCTCTTAAAAATAAAGGTTAAATAAATGTTTAAAAAAATAGTTAAGCCCTAGATGCCCAATTTATGGCATTTTAACAATATGATATTGTGCTCCAAACGAAATAACATGATGTCTGTAATCAAATTATACAATTTATTTATTAGCCTAGTGGTTACGTATGCTCTTTATTGTCTGGTCAGCTGGGTGTTCAACCAGTCTTTTCTGGGAACAGTAGTTGCTACCGTAGGCGCAAACCAGTTGCTTTCCATTTTCCCCCTGGTGAGTCAGTACTGCCAGCAGCTCCCAACTCCGAACCCCCCCCCACCGAACCCCTCAATATCTGAGTTTGGGTCTGTGGAACCCTTGGTGGAGGAAATGCCATCAGAAGGTTTCCTCAGACCAGAGAGCGTGAGGTTGAAGCTGCATAACTCTCCTTCACTTCAAAGCGCAAGTCATGAAGCCATCACCCAAAGTCCTGTGGCTTTCTGCGATTGACGAAGCTGCAGCCATGGACTCGCACACAGGCGGCTGAGGATATTGGCAGCAGTGGAACTCGGCAGCAGTCTGAGCAGTACTATTCAGGTTCACACTGCTCACCTCCCCAGCATTAGCAGCACCTCAGCAGTCGAACATAGAAAATAAAAGTGACACTACTTAATATCGGTGCTTGGAATGTCCGCTCACTAATGGACACTGCTGGACCAAACAGACCTGAGAGACGTACGCTCTTGTTGGCAGAGAACGTACCAAATACAAAATGGACATTTCCACCGTAAGTGAGACCCGGCTAGCTGACCCGGGGACAGGTTGCAGAAGTTGGAGCCAGTTACACCTTCTGAAGCACCATTTACAGGCTAAAAACAGGTCACCATCATAAACATTTACATTTAAGTTATTTAGCAGACGCTCTTATCCAGAGCGACTTACAAATTGGTGCGTTCACCTTAAGACATCCAGTGGAACAGCCACTTTACAATAGTGCATCTAAATCTTTCAAGGGGGTGGGTGAGAAGGATTACTTTATCCTATCCTAGGTATTCCTGAAAGAGGTGGGGTTTCAGGTGTCTCCGGAAGGTGGTGATTGACTCCGCTGTCCTGGCGTCGTGAGGGAGTTTGTTCCACCATTGGGGGGCCAGAGCAGCAAACAGTTTTGACTGGGCTGCGCGGGAACTGTACTTCCTCAGTGGTAGGGAGGCGAGCAGGCCAGAGGTGGATGAACGCAGTGCCCTTGTTTGGGTGTAGGGCCTGATCAGAGCCTGGAGGTACTGAGGTGCCGTTCCCCTCACAGCTCCGTAGGCAAGCACCATGGTCTTGTAGCGGATGCGAGCTTCAACTGGAAGCCAGTGGAGAGAGCGGAGGAGCGGGGTGACGTGAGAGAACTTGGGAAGGTTGAACACCAGACGGGCTGCGGCGTTCTGGATGAGTTGTAGGGGTTTAATGGCACAGGCAGGGAGCCCAGCCAACAGCGAGTTGCAGTAATCCAGACGGGAGATGACAAGTGCCTGGATTAGGACCTGCGCCGCTTCCTGTGTGAGGCAGGGTCGTACTCTGCGGATGTTGTAGAGCATGAACCTACAAGAACGGGCCACCGCCTTGATGTTAGTTGAGAACGACAGGGTGTTGTCCAGGATCATGCCAAGGTTCTTAGCGCTCTGGGAGGAGGACACAATGGAGTTGTCAACCGTGATGGCGAGATCATGGAACGGGCAGTCCTTCCCCGGGAGGAAGAGCAGCTCCGTCTTGCCGAGGTTCAGCTTGAGGTGGTGATCCGTCATCCACACTGATATGTCTGCCAGACATGCAGAGATGTGATTCGCCACCTGGTCATCAGAAGGGGGAAAGGAGAAGATTAATTGTGTGTCGTCTGCATAGCAATGATAGGAGAGACCATGTGAGGTTATGACAGAGCCAAGTGACTTGGTGTATAGCGAGAATAGGAGAGGGCCTAGAACAGAGCCCTGGGGGATAAACAATCTTCCAACCGCAAAAAAACAACATGGATGCAAGGTCCAAACACTGGCACTTGATTGACATTGTCAGGAGGAGAGACAGACATGATGTCAAGGGTGAAAAAGGTGCAATGCAGAATGCTGGATAGAACACCGACTTATCTCGGAGCTCAACATCCGGATCAGACGTCAACAAGGCAAAAAATCCTCAAAGCGAATCAACATCTCTCAGTGAAAGAGGAGAACATCCGGCAGTAATTTGTTGAAGCCCTAGACCACCGTTTGGAGTCCTCAAGTTGAGGTTCTTTTTTTTTTCAAGAACCTCAACTTTTCTGATTGCGGATGGAGCTACATTGCTCAGAGAGAAAGACAAAATAATTTCCAGATGGGCCGAACAATTAAACTCAGCCCTCAATAAATGAAGAAGCAATCAACAGGCTGCTGCAAGTTGAAATGAACTTGTCTCTTGCAGACCTACCCACCCCGGAGGAAACCAAATAAGTATCAGTCTCCTCTCATCAGGAAAAACTACAGGAGCTGACACCATACCAGCTGAAACCTACAAGGTGGGAGGGCCTCATTTGGTTGAGAAGCTAACTCACCTCTTCCAGTCATTGTGGAGACAAGAAGCTGTCCCTCAGGAGATAAGGACTAACCACCTCTACAAGAGGAAAGGCAATCACCAAGCCTGTTACAATCACAGAGGTATGTCCTTGCTGTCAATTGCTGGAAAAACCTTAGCTAGAATCCTCCTGCACCATCTAAAAGAACACCTAGACCAAGACATGCTGCCCGAGAGCCAGTGTGGCTTCAGACAGAACTGTGGAACAACTAACATGATGTTTACAGCTCACCAACTCCAAGAAAAATGCCAAACTTTGACCTGTATCTCACTTTTTTCAACCTGACAAAGGCTTTTGACACCACAAGGCACGACGGCCTCTGGAAGGTCATGGTAAAGTTTGAATGCCCAGAAAAATGTATCACAATGGTGCATCAGTTCCATGATGGCTAGTGTGCAAGATCACCAAGAGTACTCTGTGCAGTTTCCAGTCATAAACAGATTGAAGCAAGGCAGTGTTCTAGCACCAACTTTGTTTGGCATGATGTTCTCCACCATGCTGCAAGATGCCTTCCCAAATGACCACACTGGGATCTGTTTCATCTACAGCTTTGATGGGGGGCTTTTCAGCCTGAGGAGGATACATTACATAACAAAGGTGGAGGAGGTGACTGTCCGCAACCTCGTTTGCAGATGACTGCGCATTAGCTGCTGGCTTGCTTGCTGACCTGTAGATCCTCATGGACAACATGGGATAGAAAAGGCATCAAACTGGCTACAAAACTGAAGGTTTACCAGGCAGTCATATTACCAGCAAAACCTGGACCGATGCCATGCCAGGAAACTAAATAACTTTCACCTGAACGGTTTCAGGATGCTCCTGAGGATCAAGCGGAAGGACAGAATCTCAGACACTGAAGTCCTCAGCCGGGCCGACATGATGAGCATTGCCACACTGCTTCTGAAAGCTCAGCTCAGATGGGTGGGGCCATGTGACCAGGATGCCTGCTACACATCTCCATAAGCAGATCTTCTTCATGGAGCTGAAGAATGGGAAGTGAGCACAAGGTGGCCCAAGGAAATGATTTATAGACACCCTGAAGGTATCCCTTGAGCTTTAACATTGATCTAAAGTCATGAGACAGACTTGCTCAGGATCGTCCCATCTGGCGTAATCGAATCCGGGATGGCGCTACAACCTCTGAAACAAGCAGGACCAAAAATGCAATGGTGAAGAGAACAGCGAAAGACCAGTATTAGTGGAGCCGTCCCTCAGGAGACTTTTACCTAGATATCATGTCCAATGTGCCAAAGCATGTTTCTGGGCTCAGATTGGTCTCATCAGCCATCTGCGCACTCACCGTACCCCAGACTAATCCTAATGAATCGTGTTAGGGTCATCATCAACCTATGATGGACGAACAAGGAAGGACGGAGTGGTTATAAGTATTGAGGCATATCATGTGAAATAGGCCTTGTGAAATAATTGTAAAAAGCAAAGATACTGTTCCATGTAGGTCTAGATTATTTATGGATTAATCATGTAGAAATATCAAAACATTCCTTCAACTCTAACTCTAAAGCAATTGTATGTGGCACAGGAACCGCTGACTGACTGCCTTTTTCTATGATCAAGGCACCTGCTGGTAACTCTTAACTGGTTAGGACAGCTCACGAGGTCTCCTAAATATGTCGACTAGATGGGACTCTTATGACTAAAGAGGCTTGGATGCATAGCTTTTATTTTTTACCAATAAGAGTAGGAGTATAATGTCTCTTATCACTTTTTCTACTCTGAGACGTTTTGTGGTCTATCCCCAATATAACGCTTGTCTATGCTGAAACTTTGGCTAACATGTGAAGCTCTCAAAGTATGCTGTATGAGTCTAGTTAGATTGATTGGAATGGGAGAGGATTACACCGACCAGGAGGCTTAGGCCTGTACTGTTGGGATGGAGAAATACCAGATGGACTGGGAATGGTTTTCACAAAAGAAATAGCCATTGAGGGATTTAAATGTCAAATAATCAAATGAAATAAAATGTTATTCGTCTCGTGCTTCGTAAAAAACAGGTGTAGACTAATAGTGAAATGCGTACGGGCCCTTCCCAACAATGCAGAGAGAAAGAAAATAGAGAATTAATAGAAAAGTAAAATAATAAATACATAATGAGTAACGACAACATGGCTATATACACAGGGTACCAGTACTCAGTCGATGTGCAGGGGTATGAGGTAATTGAGATATATACTGTATGTACATATAACTAGGAATAAAGTGACAGATAATAAACAGTAACAGCTGCATATGTGATGAGTGAAGAAGGTTAATGCAAAGGTCAAGGCAGATAGTCCAGGTAGCTATTTGGCTAACTATTAAACTAACTGTTAAGCAGACTTATGGCTTGGGGGTAGAAGCTGTGCAGTTACCAAACCAAGCGGTGATGCAGCCAGTCAAGATGCTCTCAATGGTGCAGCTGTATAACCTTTTCAGCCTCCTGAGGGGGAAGAAGTTGTGCCTTCTTCAAGACTGTGTTAGTATGTGTGGATCATGATGCATCCTTATCTTCAGATGACGAAAAGGACTTAGCTGTGAACGATGACGGACTTGTAGAGCGCAGGGGAGTTTTGGAATGAGAGGTCTAGGGCTTAAAGGCAAAAAACTCAGGTCCTTTAGTGCCAAGCATGCAGGCTTAAACTTAGTTTTTCATTTCTTGGAACATCTCTCTCTTGGCGCTGTGGTACAGTACAAAACTTGGCAGATATCAATGTCACGTTCTGACCTTAGTTCCTTTATTATGTCTTTGTGTTAGTTTGGTCAGGGTGTGAGTTGGGGCGGGAAGTCTATGTTCTTTTTTCTTTGTTGTATTTCTGTGTTTGGCCTGGTATGGTTCTCAATCAGAGGCAGCTGTCGATCGTTGTCTCTGATTGAGAATCATACTTAGGTAGCCTGTTTTCCCCATTTTGGTTGTGGGTGATTATTTTCTGTTTAGTGTTTTTCATCACCTTACAGGACTATTCGTTTGTTGTTTTTGTTGTTTTGTTCAGTGTTCAGTTGTTTTATTAAAATAATGAACACTTACCACGCTGCACCTTGGTCCTCCTCTCTTTCTCCAGACGACAAGCTTTACAATCAACGTATGAAACATTCATATTTAGACTATTTATTTATCCATAGGTCACGACCAACCTACTCCAGTTTCTACAAATTATATCTAAAGTTTGGAGGCACTGTACTGGAGCCAGCCTTCACATTAATAAAGCTTCAGTGCCAGATTGCTCTTCAGCTGATTATGTCACTCCACTACCCACCACGAAACAGGAAAAAACTGCTGCTCACACACACAGACACTCCCCTTTTCTTCCGTAAGCAAGAGAACCAGAACAGGAAAGTGTTGCCCAGGCAACAGGGAGCAGAACACAGGTGATCTCTACCTCCATGTGTGTGTGTGTGCGTGTGTGAGTGAGTAATGTTATTCTACGCCCAGACAGGACAGTGGGATTCAGAGTTCAGCCTCTGACATTGGCCCGTCTCCGGCCCGATTTACGAGACTTGGCAACCCAGCCGGGTTTTCCACTGGTCAACATTTTTCTGATAGTTCTGTTATGATGGTCCAATGGTATGTTGCCATTGACTTTCTCCCTTAGTGTCCTCCACTCTTCGTCCTCAGTCATTCCATTGACGTTACATTAGAATGATTTAGCAGACGCTCTTATCCAGAGAGACTCTTGTAGTAATAATATAATTATATTACACATACTGTACCAGTGACTCATTATTCTTAAACTAAGATAAGGGATTGTGAGTCAGTTACTTTTTTTTCATTCCATTTTACTTACTGTGGGATTCTCATGATGACGTGTCATTGAAATACATTGTAGTTCAGTGAGCCAAACGTGTCTATCGTAGTGGCAGTTGTCATTGATACACCCATGAGTGATTCATTGGCCTAGAGACTTCCTAGGTTCGCATCCCTCTGGAGACACGGCCAATTAAATGGTTCGTTCTCAGACAACTATTCCACTGATTTACAGTGTGTCTAATCTACATGCATGTTCAATACAGCAATCTATGAGGTTGACTGTCTGTCTTAGAAACCCATCGATATCAAATAAAACATTTTTTTGTCAAGTGCCAAATACAACAGATGTAGACCTTTCAGTGAAATGTTACTTACGAGCCCCTAATCAACAATGCAGTTTAAAAAATATATGGATAAGAATAAGAAATAAAAGTAACAAGTAATTAAAGAGCAGCAGTAAAATAACAATTGCGAGACTATATACAGGGGGGTACCAGTACAGAGTCCATGTGCGGGGGCACTGGTTAGTTGAGGTAATATGTAGGTAGAGTTATAAAAGTTACTGTGCATAGATGATAACAACAGAGAGTAGCAGTGGTGTCAAAGAGGGGGGGGGGGATGCAAATAGTCTGGGTAGCCATTTGATTAGGTGTTCAGGAGTCTTATGGCTTGGGGGTAGAAGCTGTTTAGAACCCTCTTGGACCTAGACTTGGCGCTCCGGTACCGCTTGCCGTGCGGTAGCAGAGAGAACAGTCCATGAGTAGGGTGGCTGGAGTCTTTGAAAATTTTTAGGGCCTTCCTCTGACACCTCCTGGTATAGAGGTCCTGAATGGCAAGAAACTTGGCCCAGTGTTCGCACTAGCCTCATTAGTGCCTTGATGTCAGAGGCCGAGCAGTTGCCATACCAGGCAGTGATGCAACCAGTCAGGATGCTCTCGATGGTGCAGCTGTAGAACCTTTTGAGGATCTGAGGACCCATGCCAAATCTTTTCAGTCTCCTGAGGGGGAATATGTTTTTCCCGTGCCCTCTTCACAACAACTGTCTCGGTGTGTTTGGACCATGATAGTTCATTGTTGATGTGGACACCAAGGAACTTGAAACTCTCGACCCGCTCCACTACAGCCCCGTCGATGTTAATGGGGGCCGGTTCAGCCCTCCTTTTCCTATAGTCCACAATCAGCTCCTTTGTCTTGCTCACATTGAGGGAGAGGTTGTTGTCCTGGCACCACACTGACAGGTCTCTGACCTCCTCCCCATAGGCTGTCTCATCGTTGTCTGTGATCAGGCCTACCAGTTGAGTCGTCAGCAAACTTAATGATGGTGTTGGAGTCGTGCCTGGCCACGCAGTCGTGGGTGAACAGGGAGTACAGGAGGGGACAAAGCAAGCACCCCTGAGGTTCCCCCGTGTTGAGGATCAATGAGGCAGATGTGTTGTTGCCTACCCTTACCACCTGGGGGCGCCCCGTCAGGAAGTCCAGGATCCAGTTGCAGAGGGAGGTGTAAAGTCAAATCAAATCAAATTTTATTTGTAACATACACATGGTTAGCAGATTTTAATGCGAGTGTAGCGAAATGCTTGTGCTTCTAGTTCCGACAATGCAGTAATAACCAACGAGTAATCTCGCTAACAATTCCAAAACTACTACCTTATACACATAAGTGTAAAGGGATAAAGAATATGTACATAAAGATACATGAATGAGTGATGGTACAGAGCGGCATAGGCAAGATGCAGTAGATGGTATCGAGTACAGTATATACATATGAGATGAGTATGTAAACAAAGTGGCATAGTTTAAAGTGGCTAGTGATACATGTATTACATAAAGATGCAGTAGATGATATAGAGTACAGTATATACGTATTCATATGAGATAAATAATGTAGGGTATGTAAACATTATATTAAGTAGCATTGTTTAAAGTGGCTAGTGATATATTTTACATCAATTCCCATTATTAAAGTGGCTGGAGTTGAGTCAGTGTCAGTGTGTTGGCAGCAGCCACTCAATGTTAGTGGTGGCTGTTTAACAGTCTGATGGCCTTGAGATAGAAGCTGTTTTTCAGTCTCTCGGTCCCAGCTTTGATGCACCTGTACTGACCTCGCCTTCTGGACGATAGCGGGGTCCTTAGTTATATTATTTATTTATTTAACCTTTATTTAACTAGGCAGGTCAGTTAAGAACAAATTGTTATTTACAATGACGGCCTACCAATAGGCCTTCTGTGGGGACGGGATTAAATATTTAAAATAAATATAATATAATGTGGTGTTCAGCAGGTCAGCTCTCCAGCCAGGACTAATTGGGGCTGGTGAGTAATCAAGGGCTGATTGCTCACTAGCTGTACGAGTCCCATAAAGCTGACAGAAGGGTAGCACACAGGAGAGAGACTGGGGGAAGAAAGGACTCCTGGGGACGGTTCCAGCCGCAACAGGAGTTCAGTTTTTGCTCTCCACAGGATACAGCAAGACGCAAAGCCCAGAAGAGGGTATCCCGGAGAGGGTCTCTTGGGGGAGACCTATTCTTTTATTTGAACTATTAGGTTAATAAACACCTTTGAAACTGAGCAAATCATACTTTGTCCGTGTCTGATCTGTGTAAACGTTTTCACCCAACCTCCTGGTCTGCCACAATAAATATAGGACAACACACACATCACGATAAGAGAGACAACAACACTACATAAAGAGACCCCTAAGACAACAAATTAGCAAGGCAGCGACACATGACAACAGAGCATTGTAGGAACACAACATGGCAACATGGTAGCAGCACAAAACATGCTACAAACATTATTGGGCACAGACAACAGCACAAAGGGCAAGAAGGTAGAGACAACAATACATCACACAAAGCAGCCACAACTGTCAGTAAGAGTGTCCATGATTGAGGCTTTGAATGAAGAGACTGAGATAAAACTGTCCAGTTTGAGTGTTTGTTGCAGCTCGTGCCAGTCGCTAGCTGCAGCGAACTGAAAAGAGGAGTGACCCAGGAATGTTTGTGCTTTGGGGACCTTGAACAGAATGTGACTGGCATTTATTTAACTAGGCAGGTCAGTTAAGAACAAATTGTTATTTACAATGACGGGTGTTGTATGTGGAGGATGAGGGCTGCAGTAGATATCTCAGATATGGGGGAGTGAGGCCTGAGAGGGTTTTTTACAAATAAGCATCAACCAGTGGGTCTTGCGACGGGTATACAAAGATCACCAGTTTACAGAGTATAGAGTGCAGTGATGTGTCCTATAAAGGAGCATTGTTGGCAAATCTGATGGCCGATTGGTAAAGAACACCTAGCCGCTCAAGAGCACCCTTACCTGCCGATCTATAAATTACGTCTCCGTAATCAGCATGTGTAACAGTACTCTTCTTGCGTTGTGTACAATCAGTCATCGACAAGGAACTCCAACATGTAGCACCAGTCATGTAGATTTATTCTGATAGGAACGGCACAAAATTGCACGTCATGCAATGCACATCTCACCATCCAATTCTGCACTCACGCACGCTGGTTTGGTGCTTGTTCACTGGGCTAGTTACCAAAATAATACAATCACAATATACAATATAATATCTTTAACAATGTACCTGATAGGAACGGCACAAAATTGCACGTCATGTAATGCACATCTCACCATCCAACTCTGCACTCACGCACTGTACAAAATATATGAACCCCCCCCACCAGACACAGTAAATTGCTAGCTAGTACTGGCGGGAATTCTTTACAACAAAATGCACAACAAATATTTGCAAAAAACCGCTGCAACTTATGTGTGATGTTTGAATAACATTTACAAACAATTTGATATAAATTGTACATTTAAATCATCACTTGAGAGTATAAAAATCACTTTTGATGTACAGTGCTTTGCAACTAACAACTTACCGCTGGTTTGGTGCTTGTTCACTGGGACGATTCTAACTGGAACATCCCCTCTCGTAAGCAAGCCATGCAAACCAGCCAATAAGATGCCATGTTGAGTAGGTGAAGGCAAGACAAACTCAAACCAAAAACCCATTGGCTTAACAATAAAGTGGCAAGGGGAATCACCAATATAACCCTGTTACACTTGGGTAGGATGGTCATCTGAATCACGGTTAGTTTGGCAGCTGGGGTGAAAAGGGACCGATTACGATAGTGGAAACCAAGTCTAGATTTAACTTTAGTCTGCAGCTTTGATATGTGCTGAGAGAAGGACAGTGTACTGTCTAGCCATACTCCCAAGGACTTGTATGAGGTGACTTACCTCAAGCTCTAAACCCTCAGCGGTAGTAATCACACCTGTGGGGAGAAGGGCATTCTTCTTACCACACCACATGACATTTGTTTTGGAGGTGTTCAGAACAAGGTTAAGGACAGAGAAAGCTTGCTGGACACTAAGAAAGCTTTTTTGTAGAGCATTTAACACAAAACCCGAAGAGGGGCAAGCTGAGTATAAGACTATCATCTGCATATAAATGGATGAGAGAGCTGCCTGAGCTATGTTGTTGATGTAAATTGAGAAGAGCATGGGGCTTAGGATCGAGCCTTCGGGTACTCCCTTGGTGACAGGCAGTGGCTGAGACAGCATATCTTGACTTCATACACTGCACTCTTTGAGAGAGGTAATTAGCAAATCAGGCCAAAGACCCATCAGAGACACCAATACTCCTTAACCAGCCCACAAGAATGGAACAGTCTACCGTATCGAAAGCTTTGGCAAAGTCAATAAAAATAGCAGCACAACATTGCTTAGAATCAAGGGCAATGGTGACATCATCGAGGACCTTTAAGGTTGCACTGACACATCAATAAACTGAGCGGAAACCAGATTGCATACCCGAAAGAATACTATACACATCAAGAAAGCCAGTCAGTTGATTGTTACCAACACTTTTGAGTAACAGGGCAAAATAGAAATAGGCCTATAACAGTTAGGATCAGCTTGATCTCCCCTTTAAATAAAGGACGAACAGTGGCTGCCTTCCAAGCAATGGAAACCTCCCAGAAAGGAGAGACAGGGTAAAAAGGTTGGAGATAGGCTTGGCGATGATAGGGGCAGCAACCTTAAAGAAGAAAGGGTATAAACCATCTGACCCAGATGTTTTTTTGGGGGCAAGTTTAAGGAGCTCCTTTAGCACCTTGGACTCTGTAGCAGGGCAGGAGAAAAAGAGGGAGAAGCATTGGGTATATTTGCATAAGAAGGAGTGGGAGATGAGGAAATGTTGCACAGGCAAGGAGGCATGGCTTAACATTATATATATACTGCTCAAAAAAATAAAGGGAACACTTAAACAACACAATGTAACTCAAAGTCAATCACACTTCTGTGAAATCAAACTGTCCACTTAGGAAGCAACACTGATTGACAATAAATGTAATATGCTGTTGTGCAAATGGAATAGACAACAGGTGGAAATTATAGGCAATTAGCAAGACACCCCCAATAAAGGAGTGGTTCTGCAGGTGGTGACCACAGACCACTTCTCAGTTCCTATGCTTCCTGGCTGATGTTTTGGTCACTTTTGAATGCTGGCGGTGCTTTCACTCTAGTGGTAGCATGAGACGGAGTCTACAACCTACACAAGTGGCTCGGGTAGTGCAGCTCATCCAGAATGGCACATCAATGCGAGCTGTGGCAAGAAGGTTTGCTGTGTCTGTCAGCGTAGCGTCCAGAGCATGGAGGCGCTACCAGGAGACAGGCCAGTACATCAGGAGACGTGGAGGAGGCCGTAGGAGGGCAACAACCCAGAAGGAGGGCCGCTACCTCCGCCTTTGTGCAAGGAGGAGCGGGAGGAGCACTGCCAGAGCCCTGCAAAATGACCTCCAGCAGGCCACAAATGTGCATGTGTCTGCTCAAACGGTCAGAAACAGACTCCATGAGGGTGAGAGGGTGGTATGAGGGCCTGACGTCCACAGGTGGGGGTTGTGCTTACAGCCAAACACCGTGCAGGACGTTTGGCATTTGCCAGAGAACACCAAGATTGGCAAATTTGCCACTGGCGCCCTGTGCTCTTCACAGATGAAAGCAGGTTCACACTGAGCACATGTGACAGACGTGACAGAGTCTGGAGACGCCGTGGAGAACGTTCTGCTGCCTGCAACATCCTCCAGCATGACCGGTTTTGCGGTGGGTCAGTCATGGTGTGGGGTGGCATTTTTTGGGGGGCCGCACAGCCCTCCATGTGCTCGCCAGAGGTAGCCTGACTGCCATTAGGTACCGAGATGAGATCCTCAGACCCCTTGTGAGACCATATGCTGGTGCGGTTGGCCCTGGGTTCCTCCTAATGTAAGACAATGCTAGACCTCATGTGGCTGGTGTGTGTCAGCAGTTCCTGCAAGAGGAAGGCATTGATGCTATGGACTGGCCCGCCCGTTCCCCAGACCTGAATCCAATTGAGCACATCTGGGACATCATGTCTCGCTCCATCCACCAACGCCACGTTGCACCACAGACTGTCCAGGAGTTGGTGGATGCTTTAGTCCAGGTCTGGGAGGAGATCCCTCAGGAGACCATCCACCACCTCATCAGGAGCATGCCCAGGCGTTGTAGGGAGGTCATATAGGCACGTGGAGGCCACACACACTACTGAGCCTCATTTTGACTTGTTTTAAGGACATTACATCAAAGTTGGATCAGCCTGTAGTGTGGTGTTTCCACTTTAATTTTGAGTGTGACTCCAAATCCAGACCTCCATGGGTTGATCAATTTGATTTCCATTGATCATTTTTGTGTGATTTTGTTGTCAGCACTTTCAACTATGTAAAGAAAAAAGTATTTAATAAGAATATTTAATTCATTCAGATCTAGGATGTGTTATTTTAGTGTTCCCTTTATTTTTTTGAGCAGTGTATATATAAATAATACACATATATACAGTTGAAGTCGGAAGTTTACATCCACTTAGGTTGGAGTCATTAAAACTCGTTTTTCAACCACTCCACAAATTTCTTGTTAACCAACAATAGTTTTTGCAAGTTGGTTAAGATATCTACTTTGTGCATGACAAACAATTTTCCAAAGATTGTTTACTGTCACATTCTGACCTTTATTTCCGTTGTTTTGTCATTATTTAGTATGGTCAGGGCGTGAGTTGGGTGGGCAGTCTATGTTTGTTTTTCTATGTTTTGGGGTATTTCTATGTTTCGGCCTAGTATGGTTCTCAATCAGAGGTAGGTGTCATTAGTTGTCTCTGATTGAGAATCATACTTAGGTAGCCTGGGTTTCACTGTGTGTTGGTGGGTGATTGTCCTTAGTGTCTTTGTTCCTGTCTCTGTGTTTTGCACCAGATAGGGCTGTTTTTGGTTTTCCACGTTTATTGTTTTGTAGTGTTCATGTTTATCTGTTTTTATTAAACATGAATCAATATAACCACGCTGCGTTTTGGTCCTCCTCTACTTCACCACAGGAAAACCCTTACATTTACAGACAGATTATTTCACTTATGATTCACTGTGTGACAATTCCAGTGGGTCAGACGTTTACATACACTAAGTTGACTGTGCCTTTAAACAGCTTGGAAAAATGCAGGAAATTATGTCACGGCTTTAGAAGCTTCTGATAGGCTAATTGACATCATTTGAGTCAATTGGAGGTGTACCTGTGGATGTATTTCTAAGCCTACCTTCAAACTCAGTGCCTCTTTGCTTGACATCATGGGAAAATCCAAATAAATCAGCCCAAAAATGATAGACGTCCTCAAGACTGGTTCATACTTGGTAGCAATTACCTAACACCTGAAGGTACCACACATCTGTACAAACAATAGTACGCAAGTATAAACACCATGAGACCAGGCAGCCGTCATACCGCTCAGGAACGAGACGCGTTCTGTGTCCTAGAGATGAACGTACTTTGCTGCAAAAAGTGCAAACAATCCCAGAACAACAGCAAAGGACCTTGTGAAGATGCTGGAGGAAACAGGTACAAAAGTATATATATCCACAGTAAAACAAGTCCTATATCGACATAACCTGAAAGGCCACTGCTCCAAAACCACCATAAAAAAGCAAGACTACGGTTTGCAACTGTACATGGGGACAAAGATCGTACTTTTTGGAGAAATGTCCTCTGGTCTGATGAAACAAAAATAGAACTGTTTGGCCATAATGACCATCGTTATGTTTGGAGAAAAAAGGGGGGTGCTTGCTTACCGAAGAACACCATCCCAACCGTGAAGCACATGTGGATATATTGAAGCAACATCTCAAGACATCAGTCAGGAAGTTAAAGCTTGGTCGCAAATGGGTCTTCCAAATGGACAATGACCCCAAGCATACTTCCAAAGTTGTGGCAAAATGGCTTAAGGACAACAAAGTCAAGGTATTGGAGTGGCCATCACAAAGCCCTGACCTAAATCCTATAGAAAATGTGTGGGCAGAACTGAAAAAGCGTGTGCAAGCAAGGAGGCCTACAAACCTGACTCAGTTACACCAGCTCTGTCAGGAGGAATGGGCCAAAATTCACCCAACTTGTTGTGGGAAGCTTGTGGAAGGCTACCTGAACCATTTGACCCGAGTTAAAAAATTTAAAGGCAATGCTACCAAATACTAATTGAGTGTATGTATTCTTCTGACCCACTGGGAATTTGACTAAATAAATAAAAGCTGAAATAAACATTTCTCTCTACTATTATTCTGACATTTCACATTCTTAAAATAAAGTGGTGATCCTAACAGACCTAAAACAGGGAATTTTTACTAGGATTAAATGTCAAGAATTGTGAAAAACTGAGATTAAATGTATTTGGCTAAGGTGTATGTAAACTTCTGACTTCAACTGTGTATATCTCAATGGAATAGTTGTAAGCACTTCATAAGCTCTATATAACTCCATTATAAGCCCATCTATAGCTAAATGAGCCCTAACAATATGAGAGTAGCGCTCAAGAGTGGCGCCGGAGAAGGCAGATGTTTTACGTGCCCCCAACCGTTTGTGATTTTTATTTGTTTATTTACATTGTTTGTAACTTGTTGTTTTACTTATTTTGCAGATAATATTGCCGCTACCATCTCTTATGACCGGAAATAACTTCATCAGGACTGTGATTACTCACCAAGGACTGACAGAATCCTTTCATTCCTTTAATGAGTCGGACGAGGCCGACGTGAACAATATACTGCTTTCTCGGGAATAGGCCCAGATCCCCGTGATTTGCGTGAAGAGGAGGAGGAGAAAAAAGGGCCGGAGGGCGGGCTGCCATCTGAGAATTCGTAGGCGATCGAATAAACCCCCACTTCCTTCCATTCTGCTAGCAAACGTGCAATCTTTGGACAATAAAATAGACGACCTACGCGGAAGATTAAACTACCAACAGAACATTCAAAACGGTAATATCTTATGCTTCACGGAGACGTGGCTGAACGACGACACCATCAACATACAGCTGGCTGGTTATACGTTGTACTGGCAGGATAGAACATCGGCATCTGGTAAGACAAGGGGCTTCGGACCATGTCAAGTCCAAGTCATATCCGAGATGGCATAGCAGTTCAGACGTCTTTTGTCCTCGTCTTGTCGTGTCCTGTATATATATATATTTACAACTTTTATTCACATACATTTTATTTTTATTTTCCACCAACTCATCTTCAAAACACTCTCCTGCAACTCGCCTCACCAATTTATATTTATAAATAAGTAATATTTACCTCAAATCTGCAATCCTCCAAGAAGCTAGCCAGAAGCTTGCCAGAAAACTCCAAGAAGTTGGCCAGAAACTAGCCAGAAGCTAGCCCAGAAGCTAATCCAGAAGCTAATCAGAAGCTAGTTCAGAAGCTAGTTAGTTTCTTTACTGGCAAATCGTTAGTATTCAGCTAACCACGGTTTGTGGTCATCAGCTATCCTTTAGCTCGAAAATCTATCGCCAGTTTCGTACGGCGCAGCGCGGCTCGGAACGGAACATACCGGACCAATTTTTCTCTCCATGTCCCTGGATTTCAACTGCTCTCTGGACATTCATACCCGGATCTCACAGCTAGCTAGCTGCTATCCGTGTGACTATCTGCTTTCGTCGATTCCGGAGCAAACATCAATTACTCCGGAGCTAGCCAGCTCCGTCAATCACTCCTGAGCTCCGCCAATCACTCCTGGGCTGCAATCACCTATCCGGACCCGTTTTACTGCCTACGCGGAGCCCCACCGGGCCTTCACAACTGGACTGCCGACGTTATCTACCCGAAGGAGATCCGGCTGGCTCCTCCGTCGCGACGTTACCTGAACGCCCATCTGCGGCCTGCTAACCGTTAGCTGTCTTACCGGCTGCTCTCAGAATAGACAATCTGACTATTTATTTATTTTTATTATTATTATGTTTATGGGCCTCTATAATTATATCTATTGTTTTTTTGTTTTTTTGTGTGATTTGGATTAATCCCCTCTACCACACGGAACCCCACTAATCTACTGACGGAACGCAAGAGGTGGCTAACAACCGACCTCCATCCTATGCTAGTTTGCTACCGATGGCTTGGCTAGCTGTCTAAATCGCCGTGACCCCCAACCAACCTCCCCACTCACTGGACCCTTTTGATCACTCGACTAAGGATGCCTCTCCTTAATGTCAATATGTCTTGTCCATTGCTGTTCTGGTTAATGTTTATTGGCTTATTTCACTGTAGAGCCTCTAGTCCTGCTCACTATACCTTACCCAATTTATTAGTTCCACCACCCACACATGCAATGACATCTCCTGGTTTCAATGATGTTTCTAGAGACAATATCTCTCTCTTCATCACTCAATACCTAGGTTTACCTCCACTGTATTCATATCCTACCATACCGTTGTCTGTACATTATACCTTGATGCTATTTTATCGCCCCCAGAAACCTTATTTTACTCTCTGTTCCAGACGTTCTAGACGACCAATTCTTATTGCTTTTAGCCGCACCCTTATTCTTCTCCTCCTATGTTCCTCTGGCGATGTAGAGGTGAATCCAGGCCCTGCAGTGCCTAGCTCCACTCCTATTCCCCAGGCGCTCTCTTTTGATGACTTCTGTAACCGTAATAGCCTTGGTATCATGCATGTTAACATTAGAAGCCTCCTCCCTAAGTTTGTTCTATTCACTGCTTTAGCACACTCTGCCAACCCGGATGTTCTAGCTGTGTCTGAATCCTGGCTTAGGAAGACCACCAAAAATTCAGAAATTTTAATTCCAAACTACAACATTTTCAGACAAGATAGAACTGCCAAAGGGGTCGGTGTTGCAATCTACTGCAAAGATAGCCTGCAGAGTTCTGTCCTACTATCCAGGTCTGTACCCAAACAATTTGAACTTCTACTTTTAAAAATCCACCTCTCTAAAAACAAGTCTCTCACCGTTGCCGCCTGCTATAGACCACCCTCTGCCCCCAGCTGTGCTCTGGACACCATATGTGAACTGATTGCCCCCCATCTATCTTCAGAGCTCGTGCTGCTAGGCGACCTAAACTGGAACATGCTTAACACCCCAGCCATCCTACAATCTAAACTTGATGCCCTCAATCTCACACAAATTATCAATGAACCTACCAGGTACCCCCCCAAAGCCTTAAACACGGGCACCCTCATAGATATCATCCTAACCAACTTCCCCTCTAAATACACCTCTGCTGTCTTCAACCAAGATCTCAGCCTCATTGCCTGCATCCGTAATGGGTCAGCGGTCAAACGACCTCCACTCATCACTGTAAAACGCTCCCTGAAACACTTCAGCGAGCAGGCCTTTCTAATCGACCTGGCCGGGGTATCCTGGAAGGATATTTGTCAGGACCCGGTTACGAACCCGGGTCTCCGGAGTGAGAAACAGTCACTTAACCAACTGAGCCACGAATAGTTGGCAGAAACCAGAAGATGAGGCAGACACAGCAGTACTTGAGACGATGTATTTAATGAAGTAAAAAATGAAGTTCTTCAGGAAAACATGTAACTCCACAACTTCAAAAGGAATTCCACAAGAACAAAGGTAATCCTCCAAGACAAAAAGGTAAATGCACAAGGTGGAAGGTATAGCACAAAAAGCCTCAAAAAATACTCAAAAACAAACAAACAAAAACAAAAAACAGAATTCCACAAGAGAGTCCACCGGGATCAACAAGAGTTCACAGAGTACTAGGGCTGGGTGCTAACATACAAACACAGAGCAAAGGACTGAGGAAAACAAAGGGTTTAAATACAATCAGGGGAAACGAGGCACAGGTGCAAATAATAATGGGGATCAAGGGAAAACAAAAGGTCAAAAGGCACAATGGGGGCATCTAGTGACCAAAAACTGGAACAACCCTGGCCAAATCCTGACAATATTGATCTCATCCCGTCAGTAGAGGATGCCTGGATATTTTTTTTAAATGCCTTCCTAACAATCTTAAATAAACATGCCCCATTCAAGAAATTTAGAACCAGGAACAGATATAGCCCTTGGTTCTCCCCAGACCTGACTGCCCTTAACCAACACAAAAACATCCTATGGCGTTCTGCATTAGCATCGAACAGCCCCCGTGATATGCAGCTGTTCAGGGAAGCTAGAAACCGTTATACACAGGCAGTTAGAAAAGCCAAGACTAGCTTTTTCAAGCAGAAATTTGCTTCCTGCAACACTAACTCAAAAAAGTTCTGGGATACTGTAAAGTCCATGGAGAATAAGAACACCTCCTCCCAGCTGCCCACTGCACTGAAGATAGGAAACACTGTCATCACTGATAAATCCACCATAATTGAGAATTTCAATAAGCATTTTTCTAAGGCTGGCCATGCTTTCCACCTGGCTACTCCTACCCCGGTCAACAGCACTGCACCCCCAAACAGCAACTCGCCCAAGCCTTCCCCATTTCTCCTTCTCCCAAATCCATTCAGCTGATGTTCTGAAAGAGCTGAAAAATCTGGACCCCTACAAATCAGCCGGGCTAGACAATCTGGACCCTTTATTTCTCAAATTATCTGCCGAAATTGTTGCCACCCCTATTACTAGCCTGTTCAACCTCTCTTTCGTGTCGTCTGAGATTCCCAAAGATTGGAAAGCAGCTGCGGTCATCCCCCTCTTCAAAGGGGGGTACACTCTTGACCCAAACTGCTACAGACCTATATCTATCCTACCATGCCTTTCTAAGGTCTTCGAAAGCCAAGTCAACACACAGATTACAGACCATTTCGAATCTCACCATACCTTCTCTGCTATGCAATCTGGTTTCAGAGCTGGTCATGGGTGCACCTCAGCCACGCTCAAGGTCCTAAACGATATCTTAACCGCCATCGATAAGAAACATTACTGTGCAGCCGTATTCATTGATCTGGCCAAGGCTTTCGACTCTGTCAATCACCACATCCTCATCAGCAGACTCAACAGCCTTGGTTTCTCAAATGATTGCCTCGCCTGGTTCACCAACTACTTCTCTGATAGAGTTCAGTGTGTCAAATCGGAGGGTCTGCTGTCCGGACCTCTGGCAGTCTCTATGGGGGTGCCACAGGGTTCAATTCTTGGACCGACTCTCTTCTCTGTATACATCAATGAGGTCGCTCTTGCTGCTGGTGAGTCTCTGATCCACCTCTACGCAGACGACACCATTCTGTATACTTCTGGCCCTTCTTTGGACACTGTGTTAACAACCCTCCAGGCAAGCTTCAATGCCATACAACTCTCCTTCCGTGGCCTCCAATTGCTCTTAAATACAAGTAAAACTAAATGCATGCTCTTCAACCGATCGCTACCTGCACCTACCCGCCTGTCCAACATCACTACTCTGGACGGCTCTGACTTAGAATACGTGGACAACTACAAATACTTAGGTGTCTGGTTAGACTGTAAACTCTCCTTCCAGACCCTTAACAAACATCTCCAATCCAAAGGTAAATCTAGAATTGGCTTCCTATTTCGCAACAAAGCATCCTTCACTCATGCTGCCAAACATACCCTTGTAAAACTGACCATCCTACCAATCCTCGACTTTGGCGATGTCATTTACAAAATAGCCTCCAATACCCTACTCAACAAATTGGATGCAGTCTATCACAGTGCAATCCGTTTTGTCACCAAAGCCCCATATACTACCCACCATTGCGACCTGTACGCTCTCGTTGGCTGGCCCTCGCTTCATACTCGTCGCCAAACCCACTGGCTCCATGTCATCTACAAGACCCTGCTAGGTAAAGTCCCCCCTTATCTCAGCTCGCTGGTCACCATAGCATCTCCCACCTGTAGCACACGCTCCAGCAGGTATATCTCTCTAGTCACCCCCAAAACCAATTCTTTCTTTGGCCGCCTCTCCTTCCAGTTCTCTGCTGCCAATGACTGGAACGAACTACAAAAATCTCTGAAACTGGAAACACTTATCTTCCTCACTAGCTTTAAGCACCAACTGTCAGAGCATCTTACAGATTACTGCACCTGTACATAGCCCACCTATAATTTAGCCCAAACAACTACCTCTTTCCCAACTGTATTTAATTAATTAATTAATTTTGCTCCTTTGCACCCCATTATTTTTATTTCTACTTTGCACATTCTTCCATTGCAAAGCTACAATTCCAGTGTTTTACTTGCTATATTGTATTTACTTTGCCACCATGGCCATTTTGCCTTTACCTCCCTTCTCACCTCATTTGCTCACATTGTATATAGACTTGTTTATACTGTATTATTGACTGTATGTTTGTTTTACTCCATGTGTAACTCTGTGTCGTTGTATCTGTCGAACTGCTTTGCTTTATCTTGGCCAGGTCGCAATTGTAAATGAGAACTTGTTCTCAACTTGCCTACCTGGTTAAATAAAGGTGAAATAAATAAATAAAAATGTATTTTTGTAAATAACAGCTGGTACATGATATCTAAGGAAGTCTCGCGTTATTGCTCTCATGAGGTAGAGCATCTCATGATAAACTGTAGACCACACTACCTACCTAGAGAGTTTTCATGTGTATTTTTCTTATCTGTTTACATACCACCTCAGTCAGAAGCAAGCACTGAGACAGCATTGAATGAGATGTATTCCGACATAAGCAAACAAGAAAACGCTCACCCAGAGGCAGCGCTCCTAGTAGGGAAACTTAAATCAGTTTTACCAAATTTCTAGCAGCATGTTAAATGTGCTACCAGAGGAATAAAAACTCTGGACCACCTTTACTCCACACACAGAGACGTGTACAAAGCTCTCCCTCGCCCTCCATTTGGCAAAACTGACAATAATTCTATCCTCCTAATTCCTGATCACAAGCAAAAATTAAAGCAGGAAGCACCAGTGACTAGATCAATAAAAATGAAGCAGATGCTAAGCTACAGAACTGTTTTGCTAGCACAGACTGAATATGTTCCGGGATTCCTCAGATGGCATTGAGGAGTACACCACATTAGTCATTGGTTTAATCAGTATGTGCATCGATGACGTTGTCCAACCAGAAGCCATGGATTACAGGCAACATCCACACTGAGCTAAAGGCTAGAGCTGCCGCTTTCAAGGAGCGGGACTCTAACCTGGAAGCTTATAAGAAATCCCTCTATGCCCTCCGATGAACCATCAAACAGGCAAAGCTTCAATACAGGACTAAGATCAAATCGTACTACACCGGCTCCGATGGTCGTCAGATGTGGCAGGGCTTGCAAACTATTACAGACTGCAAAGGGAAGCACAGCCGAGAGCTGCCCAGTGACACGAGCCTACCAGACGAGCTAAACTACTTCTATGCTCGCTTCGAGGCAAATAACACTGAAACATGCATGAGAGCACCAGCTGTTCTGGAAGACTGTGTGATCACGCTCTCCGCAGCCGATGTGAGTAAGAACTTTAAACAGGTCAACAGTCACAAGGTCGCAGGGCCAGACGGATTAGCAGGACGTGTACTGTGAGCATGCGCTGACCAACTGGCAAGTGTCTTCACTGACATTTTCAACCTCTCCCTGTCCGAGTCTGTAATACCAACATGTTTTAAGCAGATCACCATAGTGCCTGTGCCCAAGAACACTAAGGTAACCTGCCTAAATGACTACCGACCTGTAGCACTCACGTCTGTAGCCATGAACTGCTTTCGAAAGGCTGGTCATGGCTCACAACACTATTATTCCAGAAACCCTAGACCCATTCCAATTTGCATACCGCCAGATACACAGATGATGCGATCTCTATCTCTATTGCACTCCACACTGCCCTTTCCCACCTGTACAAAATAGAGAATGAGAATGCTATTCATTGACTACAGCTCAGCATTCAACACCATAGTGCCCTCAAAGCTCATCAATAAGCTAAGGACCCTGGGACTAAACACCTCCCTCTGCAACTGGATCCTGA
Organism: Oncorhynchus nerka; assembly: GCF_034236695.1. Lineage (NCBI taxonomy): Eukaryota > Metazoa > Chordata > Actinopteri > Salmoniformes > Salmonidae > Oncorhynchus > Oncorhynchus nerka. The sequence goes on along the minus strand of NC_088399.1, from coordinate 84,521,005 downwards.
ACTTCCTAACGCCACCCCCCCAGGGGGTAAGGGTTGGTAACAACACATCCGCCACGCTGATCCTCAACACAGGGGCCCCTCAGGGGTACGTGCTCAGTCCTCTCCTGTACTCCCTGTTCACTCATGATTGCACGGCCAGGCACGACTACAACACCATCATTAAGTTTGGCGATGACACAACAGTGGTAGGCCTGATCACAGACAAGACAGCCTGTAGGGAGGAGGTCAGAGACCTGACCATGTGGTGCCAGGACAACAACCTCTCACTCAACATGATCAAGACAGAGGAGATGATTGTGGACTACAGGAAAGAGGACCGAGCACGCCCCCATTCTCATCGACGGGGCTGCAGTGGAGCAGGTTGAGAGCAATTGAGATTGCATCATCTATGGATCTGTTGGGGTGTTATACACATTGGAGTGGGTCTAGAGGGGATGGGATGGTGGAGTTAATGTATGCCATAACCAGCCTCTCAAAGCACTTCATGATTACAGAAGTGAGTTCTTCAGGTTGGTAGTCATTGTGTTTATGTGTTCTGTGCAGAGTATGGAGGCCTGGGTCTGGACTTCAGCTACAGTATAGCCGTGTCAGAGGAGCTGGGTAACATCCGCTGTGGAGGCATCCCCATGGCCATTGGAGTCCAGACTGATATGGCCACACCTGCCCTGGCCAGGTAATGTATATGCACCCATCTGGCCCATAGACATGTTATTTTCATTATGAGCCAATCAAGCAAGTCATTTCATTTTTATTTTGTATAATATTTTAATAGAGGAATGTAAAGACATACAATCAATTGCACAATCACATAGCTTTTTCCCTTTGGACACCCCCCCCCTTTGTCTCCCACCCCACCCTTCCCAATGTAATTTTATTTCTAAACTGCATAAATTAGTCTCTGATTCCCACTGACACACACACACACACACACACACACACAAGAAACCTTTGTAAAGTCAAGCTTTTTTGAAGACTTTGAGACAACCCACTCTTCTGACATCTCCGCTTCAATATGCACACCAACAAACCAAAACTAGGACTTAGTGGCTTCTACAAGTAATCCTTGACAGATGTTTAAATACTTCAGAATATATTGTGTTGATGATGAGTCAAGCAGCTGTATGTATGCTATTCATTATACATAGCAAAATAAGTGCAAGGTTTTGGCAACTAAGCCCTTTTTCTACTTGCCCAGGGTCAGATGAATTCCATTGTTATGTTTCTATGTGCAGTTTGAAAGAAGCTAACTAGCGTTAGCTCAATGACTGGAAGTCTAACAGAGCAGTTACTTGATCAGCTCTTTAACCACATTGTCTCTGTGTGTTGTGACACTGTGCTAAATGGCATATACTGTAGGTTTGGCTCTACAGAGCTGAAGAAGGAGTTTCTGCTGCCCTCCATAATGGGAGACAAAGTGGCCTGTCTGGGAGTGAGTGAAGTCGGAGCCGGCTCAGATGTTGCTAGTACGTTGCCTTCATTTAGTATTCCACCAGTATTTTATTATAGCCTAACTTCTTCTCATCCCTAAAGCAGATTCTCAGTAAACACTCAACCAATCTGGGACGGAAAAGGAGGCTCAATATATTTCTAATGTGGGGGACATCAGAGCACCAGCATGATTAAAACACTCTTAATGGCAAATGATAGCATGAAAATAACAAATATATATACATATATTTTCTCTCTTGTTTCATCTTGTTCAAAGCAGGAAGAAAATGCATGCTTATCTGTGCACCTACACTGATTTGGAGAATAAAGAATGATTTCTGTTCTGTTTAGAGTAATATCACCACAGGCTCTAATCGGGCACCAATCAATTGTTAATCTATACTAGGGTTCCCCAACTGGCGGGCACGCGTGTGATTTCATTTGTCCCCCCAAGTTTATTGAGCATGAAAAAAAAAAAATGTTTTTTTATTGTTGGACAAAGAAGAAAGACCAGCAATTTGGTTCCAAGTGCAATTAATTTTGGAAATCTGTTCCAAAGTATTCCCACGCAAAATAGAGAGAGACTTTTAGTATCGTAGTGTATGTGGACACCTGCTCGTCAAACATCTCATTCCAAAATCATGGGCATTAATATGGAGTTGGTCCCCCCTTTGCTGCTGTAACAGCCTCCACTCTTCTGGGAAGGCTTTCCACTAGATGTTGGAACATTGCTGCGGGGACTTGCTTCCATTCAGCTGCAAGAGCATTAGTGAGGTCGGGCACTGATGTTGGGCGATTAGGCCTGACTCGCGGTCGGCGTTCCAATTCATCCCATGGGTGTTGAGGTCAGGGCTCTGTTCAGGCCCGTCAAGTTCTTCAACTACGATCTCAACAAACCATTTCTGTATGGACCTCGCTTTGTGCCTGGGGGCATTGTCATGCTGAAACAGGAAAGAGCCTTCCCCAAACTGTTGCCACAAAGTTGGAAGCACATCTAGAATGTCATTGTATGGTATAGAGTTAACATTTCCCTTCACTGGAATTAAGGGGCCTAGCCTGAACCATGAAAAACACCCTCAGATCATTATTCCTCCTCCACCAAACTTTACAGTTGGCACTATGCATTGGGGCAGGTAGCCTGGCAATCTGTCAAACCCAGATTTGTCTGTCGGACTGCCAAATAGGGGAAGCGTGATTCATCCCTCCAGAGAACACGTTTCCACTGCTCCAGAGTCCAATGGCGGCGAGCTTTACACCGCTCCAGCCGACGCTTGGCATTGCGCATGGTGATCTTAGGCTTGTGTGCGGCTGCTCGACCATGGAAACCCATTTAATGATGCTCCTGACGAACAGTTCTCATGCTGACATTGCCTCCAGAGGCAGTTTGGAACTCAGTAGTAAGTATTGCAACAGCAGTTAAAGTGGTCAGGGGAAGCTCTAGCAGGGCAGAAATTTGACAAACTGACTTGTTGGAAAGGTGGCATCCTATGACGATGCCACGTTACAAATCACTGAGCTCTTCAGTAAGGCCATTCTCCTGCCAGTGTTTGTCTATGGAGATTGCATGGCGGTGTGCTTGACTTTATACACCTGTCAGCAACAGGTGTGGCTGAAGTAGCCGAATCCACTAATTTGATACTTTTGTGCATATATAGTGTATATGTGATCATATACAAATGTAAGCAGGGTTTGAAATGTTTTAGTCAAATATTAAATATGTTTGGGCTTCTTGCTGTCAATTTGCAATCTACAAAATATTTGTAATTATATTCTGGCACGCTGACCATCCGCTCAAGAAGAAATCTTCCCGCGGTTGAATCTACATTGAACAAACATATAAATGCAACATACAACAATTTCAACCATTTGACTGAGTTACAGTTCATATGAGGAAATCAGTCAATTGAAATACATTCATTAGGCCCTAATCTATGGATTTCACATGACTGAGCAAGTGCACAGCCATGGGTGTGTCTGGGAGGGCATAGGCCCACCCACTGGAGAGCCAGGCCCAGCCAATCAGAATGCGTTTTTCCCCACAAAAGGGCTTTATTACAGACAGACAGAAATACTTCTCAGTTTCATCAGCTGTCCGAGTGGCTGGTCTCAGATGATCCTGCAGGTGAAGAATCCGATGTGGAGGTCCTGGGCTTGCATGGCTACACGTGGTCTGTGGTTGTGAAGCCTGATGGGGAGGTCCTGGGCTTGCATGGCTACACGTGGTCTGTGGTTGTGAAGCCTGATTGGGAGGTCCTGGGCTTGCATGGCTACACGTGGTCTGCGCTTGTGAGGCCGGTTAGGCGTACTGCCAAATTCTCTAAAACGATGTTGGTGGCAGCTTATGGTAGAGAAATTAACATTCAATTCTCTGGCAACAACTCTGGTGGACATTCCTGCAGTCCTGCCAATTGCGTGTTCCCTCAAAACGTGAGACATCTGTGGCATCGTGTTGTGACAAAACTGCACATTTTAGTGGCCTTTTATTGTACCCAGCACAAGGTACACCTGTGTAATGATCATGCTGTTTAATCAGCTTCTTGATATGCCACACCGGGCAGGTGGATGGATTATCTTGGCAAAGGAGAAATACTCACTAAGAGGGATGTAAACAAACTTGTGCACAACATTTGAGATAAATACCCTTTTTGTGCGTTTGGAACATTTCTGGGATCTTTTATTTCAGCTCATGAAACACCGGACCAACACTTTACATGTTGCGTTTATAGTTTTGTTTAGTGTATTATAAGGAGATGTGCAAATAAAGTATTAGCAAACTCAAAAGGAGTTTATTTAACCCACTGGTATATATGTTGTCCTTTCACTGATCAGATGATGCCATTCTTACAGTAGTAGTACACAAATCAACCACGGTTGATACTACTGTAGTCTAATTACAGTGACACCCAGTGGCCTGGCAAATGAAGACATTAGATGGACTGCATCCCAAATGGCTCCCTATTAGTCCACTACTTTGGCCAGAGCCTGATGGGCCCTGGTTTAAAAGTAGTGAACTATATAGGGAATAGGGTGCTATTTGAGACATATTATGATCTGGCATCTGGGGGTCAAAGGGCAGGTCTTAATGCCACTATGGGTCAGTTAAAAGGTCTCTGTTTCATCACATCCACAGAACCTTGCTATATACAAATACTATGTATATGCAGATGGATAGTGGAGGATATTCATGTACGGTAAGTTCATAGCCAGTTGAGCTTCCATTTGAGTCAATACAGTTATGCAACAGTGCTGTTTTTTCACTGCAAAGAGTTGACTTTCAATACTAGTTAATTCCACAAACATTCTGGATATTCAGATTGATAATTTTGCTCAAGAAATTAAACCTAATTCAAGCATCTAATCAGAAACGAGTCCCTATTGTCGCACAAAATTCATGTGGCTTTCATGGTTTTTAAGAATGCGGCCGAGGTAATAGCTGTCATTGAATGAGCTCAGTGTTCATTTGTCGATTTTGCGCTTTTCTTTTTTGTCTTGTTTAAATACTTACGAGACGCCAGGTTACTGTCCTTTGGAGGAGGCGCTGATGAGGTCATGCTGTCGATCATCTGCAAGTACATGGACACCCTACCCAAGAAGTGATGTCACAGTGCCAGTAGCTTTCCCTTGTGCTGCACCTCAATCCAGAACATTGTTCCCATTCCTATGCTTCTCTATAATGACTGGATAGGTGGAAGTGATACCTCTTAGTTTATGCCATATTGCTTACACCTATCCAGTCCATGAAGGGGAGTTCCAGAAGGAACAGAACCATTTTCTGGAATTTAATGAACACATCAGAATTGCAGTTTAAGATTTGAATTTGTTAATCAATTTAACCGCTGTGTTGCACTTACCTTGTGAAAATGCATGTACTGTACTACAGGGCCAGTCAGGAATGTTTTTCAAATAGTGCCTCCATGTTTCCATTCTGGGGAAACATGCCTAAGATTTCGTTCCATTAATTTCTTTATGACAATTGAAAACTGCGGTCCTAGAGTAGTTGTGAATTTGTTTGTGTATTGTGGAGAGGATTTGTAATCAATGTCTAAGATCAAGTTTTTGTAGATAGTCTTAGAAATACAATGAATAGTATGTACCGTGGTGTAAAATAAATGAAGCGCTATATACCTCAATCTTTTG
>NC_088399.1:84190440-84212940 GCF_034236695.1 Oncorhynchus nerka | reverse complement strand
CACTAGCCTATGTCCTATCCAGTACATACAGACACTAGCCTATGTCCTATCCAGTACACACAGACACTAGCCTATGTCCTATCCAGTGCACACAGACACTAGCCTATGTCATATCCAGTACACACAGACACTAGCCTATGTCCTATCCAGTACACACAGACACTAGCCTATGTCCTATCTAGTACACACAGACACTAGCCTATGTCCTATCCAGTGCACACAGACACTAGCCTATGTCATATCCAGTACACACAGACACTAGCCTATGTCCTATCCAGTACACAAAATTGTTTGAAGTCCAATCAAAATCAGACTGTGAACAAATGTCTCAATAGACTATGTAAAATGCCCAAATATATCTGTGAAACCCATCTGAAGCAAAACACTAAACCTTAAAGTGTCCCAGATGTCTTTTGTCCCCGTGGACCTGGTCACAGGAAAAGGTGGTCAATGATCTAAACGGTTCTATAGATGTGAAATAAGCACAGGGTTGGGATCTGCCATAGAACCTGCCTGGCAACTGCTATGATCATTGAGCTATGGTGTAGGGATATTACTAGCCTATAGCTGAATGTTGTTTCAACATCACCACACTGACAAAGCTAAATTTCGGGCGGCAGGTAGACTAGTGGTTAGAGAGCGTTGGGCCAGTAACCAAAAAGTTGCTTGATCGAATCGCTGAGCTGACGAGGTAAAAATCTGTCATTCTGCCCTTGAACAAGGCAGTTAACCCACTGTTCCCTGTGGCAAGACATCAGTAGGTTTATAATTGAACACATTTATGAAGATTTTACACTATTGTGGAGAGATGTACTGTTTGGATTCTTTACATACAATAGAAATAAGCGGAATCATTTTTATGTAATTAATTTCATTATTCTTTTGGCCAAATTTCATATACACAAATGTAAATTTACAAACAGAAAACCACATTTTCGTACCCTACAAAAATAAATTGAACTGTATTTTAAGACGGTTAAATGCTCTACTAACAAAAAAGCTGTTAGAATTGTAAGTATATGCATGTCCCTTAAGGTCCTTGTGTAATTGTAATGTGATATTGTACCCCCTAGCTCGATTGTCCATTGTTTGTAATCTATGTATGCTTGTGTTCCCTCATGTGCTTTATGTATTGATTTGTTGTTAATAAAAAAAATATTTAAAAAAAATATTAAATTTTTTTTTTTTTTTTTTAAAACACTGTTCCCCGGTAGGCCGTCATTGTAAATAAGAATTTGTTCTTAACTGACTTGCCTAGTTAAATAAAGGTTAAAAAAAATGTTTTGCTGCATAGTGCACTACTTTGACCAGAGCACTAGGAGCCCTGGTCAAAAGTAGTGCACTAATGTACAGTTGAAGTCGGAAGTTTACATACACTTAGGTTGGAGTCATTAAAACTTGTTTTCAACCACTCCACAAATTTCTTGTTAACAACCTACAGTTTTGGCAAGTCGATTAGGACATCTACTTTGTGCATGACACAAGTAATTTTTCCAACAATTGTTTACAGACAGATTATTTCACTTATAATTCACTGTATCACAATTCCAGTGTGTCAGAAGTTTACATACACTAAGTTGACTGTGCCTTTAAACAGCTTGGAAAATGACAGAAAATTATGTCATGGCTTTCAAAGCTTCTGATAGGCTAATTTACATAATTTGAGTCAATTGGAGGTGTACCTGTGGATGTATTTCAAGGCCTACCTTAAAACTCAGTGCCTCTTTGCTTGACATCATGGGAAAATCAAAAGAAAACAGCCAAGACCCCAGAAAAAAATTGTAGACCCCCACAAGTCTGGTTCATCATTGGGAGCAATTTCCAATCGCCTGAAGGTACCACGTTCATCTGTACAAACAATAGTACGCAAGTATAAACACCATGGGACCACGCAGCCGTCATGCCGCTCAGGAAGGAGACGCCTAGAGATGAACGTACTTTGGTGCGAAAAGTGTGAATCAATCCCAGAACAACAGCAAAGGACCTTGTGAAGATGCTGGAGGAAACAGGTACAAAAGTATCTATATCCACAGTAATACGAGTCCTATATCGCCATAACCCGAAAGGCCGCTCAGTAAGGAAGAAGCCACTGCTCCAAAACCGTCATAAAAAAGCAAGACGACAGTTTGCAACTGCACATGGGGACAAATATCGTCATTTTTGGAGAAATGTCCTCTGGTCTGATGAAACAAGAATAGAACAGTGCGGCCATAATGACCATCGTTATGGTTGGAGGAAAAAGGGGGAGGCTTGCAAGCTGCAGAACACCATCCCAACCATGAAGCACGGGGGTGGCAGCATCATGTTGTGGGGGTGCTTTGCTGCAGGAGGGGCTGGTGCACTTCACAAAATAGATGGCATCGTGAGGTAGGAAAATTACGTGGATATATTGAAGCAACATCTCAAGACATCAGTCAGGACATTAAAGCTTGGTCGCAAATGGGTCTTCCAAATGGACAATGACCCCAAGCATACTTCCAAAGTTGTATCAAAATGGCTTAAGGACAACAAACTCAAGGTATTGGAGTGGCCATCAGAAAGCCCTGACCTCACTCCTATAGAGAATTTGTGGGCAGAACTGAAAAAGCATGTGCGAGCAAGGAGGCCTACAAACCTGACTCAGTTACACAAGCTCTGTCAGGAGGAATGGGTCAAAATTCACCTAACTTATTGTGGGAAGCTTGAGGAAGGCTTCCTGAAACATTTGACTCAAGTTAAAAAATGTAAAGGCAATGCTACCAAATATTAATTGAGTGTATGTAAACTTCTGACCCACTGGGAATGTGATGAAATAAATAAAAGCTGAAATAAATCATTCTCTCTACTATTATTCTAACATTTCACATTCTTAAAATAAAGTGATCCAGGGAATTTTTACTAGGATTAAATGTCAGGAATGATGAAAAACTGAGTTTAAATGTAGTTGGTTAAGGTGTATGTAAACGTCCAACTTCAACTGTACATAGGGCAGTGGTTCCCTGGGGGTACTTGAGAAGACTCATGAGACCGTAGGCATACTGGTAAAATGCACATGAGGGATACTTCAGTGGTACTCTGGGCAGAGCAAAGTTCAGTTGGTGTTAAAGTAACTGAAAAAGTTGGGAACCACTGGTATAGGGAATAGGATGCCACTTAAGACGCAGCCCTCTCACAACACAGTCAAGCTTATTTTCTAAAACCACATGACAGTTACAGCCACAGCCAAGGTCAAACATTGACCCTTCTTTTCAGAGACTCTTGATGTGGTTTAATTAACACATGTTTTCCACAGATGTGTCCATTCATAGAGGGAGACTTACTAGAATGGATATCCACATTCAGGTCAACATTCCCAATTCTATTTCTATGTCTCAGCCCAGATGGCCTTCCCCAGGTCACTGCCAGATGAAACCTTAGAGACTCCAACAGGGCGGAATCCCAACTGGCACCCTATTCCCTACATAGTGCACTACTTTTGACCATTGCCGCATTGACCCTGGTCAAAAGTAGTGCACTAGCCTATATAGGGAATAGGGTTCCATTTGGAATGCAGTCCAGCGACTCCAAACAAAGAAAGCAGAGATCATTGGCTACGCTAGCGACAGGGTGTGCTAATAGCATCAGATCTGCTTACACCTGGCTCTCTGGGCACAGCAAGGCCTTCTGGAGACGATGAACCAACAGCCCCCTCTAATACATCAACCATTCATGGTTAATGCTCAACTCCCTAACCATGGCAGGACCCATCACACACACACGCATGCATATTATCTATGGTACACACACAAAACACACACCTTGCCATGTTCCCTTGCTGCAGATCACTAACAGAATGGATAACCCGCTTTTATGCCTTTATGGACGAACCCGACCTTGGGCACACAGCAGCCTCAGCCCAGAAATAGTCTTTATTAATGTCCTTGGCCACACAGTAAAAAAGAGCTTGTCTGTTGAAAGGCTGGCTTAGGCAGCAAAAGGATGTCCTCTGTCCTGTTGTTCAGTTGAATGTACAGCGGTGGAGGTGGATCTATCTGTCCATTCCGGTCCGAGGGAATGCATGTGCTTTTAGTTTGCATTAAAACCTCACAGACTTATGGGAGCACTATTAGACTTGATCTAGCCTGTGGTCTGTCTCTCTAGACTGGAGTGAAACTGTGCTCGGTTACTGGTTCTATAGGCAGCGGTTGCTAGCAGGGGCGGACCACAGCCAACTCAGACGTCCCTACTGTACCTAGACTGAACTTGATGCACAACCATTCTGGACTGAGGTAACTAACAAGGAATATATTTTCTCGCTCCAGGTCATGCAGTATTTTGGAGAGGGCTGTAAACAAGTAGTAGGCTATTGTCTAGGATAGGCAGGCATCAACATTTTTACTATCCACTGGAAAGTCTCTTAAAAAAAGTTACAGTAACCAAGGAAACTCTCACTTACAGCATCTCAAAATAATACAATTAGGGCTAGTCAGAATTAGACTGTGACTCAAACAAACCGAAGAGCAAAGATTACAAACAAAGCAGAAGAGGTTGCACCACAGTCTGTTACAATCAACACAAATGTGTCCATTAATAGGGAACTACTTGAGTGTGTCACCACCATGTTATGAGAATAGAGGGGGAGGGGGGTCAGGGAGGAGTCACACAAGATGTTCAACACTGCACACGCCCACTCACCGTCTTGTATGGCAGTTCTCTGCTTCAAACCCAGATTAGGCTGTACATGGATGTTTCTCCCAATCACATCATTGTGTGTGAAACCAGATACATGCACAATGAAAACTTAATAGACCAACAAACACAAACAAAAGCAATACTTATTTTGAATCTTTTCTCAAACAGAGGCATGTTTGCAAAAATAATTTGCTGAATGCTTCACTTGCAATTTCTAGCACATCTAGGCACATGGCAAAATGTACTTATAATCATGTGGTGACATAGGAAAGATGTTTTCACACAATATTAGGCCTAATGCATTATTTCGGCTTCTACATAATGTCATGCAAATGTATTCTATTCATAATGATATGACGACAGTATAAGAAATAAAAGATTAAGATAACTTTTGCCCATCAATTGCATGACATACTTAAATGTACTGTAGCTATGTGATATTGATATGTTATAATAGATGTAGGACAACTGGTTTGAATAAGGTGATACAATGTATCCGCGAAAGAGAAATGTTGGAGGAATCAGCAACACATCCTTGGAGGAATGGCAACATTATTGCAACAGTACGTTATAATAACTTTAAATTGTAAAATACCGGTAGATATATGTAGCCAGTTAATTCTACCAATAGTTAATAATCTCATATCCTAAATAGCTAAATAGTGTAGATTTAAACGGCAAGGCCACTATTATCTCCGAATAACGGGATAGAAAGCTAACCAAGGCAGTGGGAAAAAATGACCAACCCATCAACCACATAACGTGTTAGCTGCTGTAGCGAGGTAGCTTGCGACTAGCTAATATTGCTAATACAAAAAAGCATTACTATTTCTCTATATTTCCATTCGAAATTGATACGTACCCATAGAAAGCCATACGACAACAACCGCAGTATCCATATTGCATTTGCGAATGGTTATTTTTTATATGAAAATCTATATTTTTCTAATCGCTAGTGGTTTGACAGACATAACAAGCATCCATGAAACTCCAACCTCCGCCTCCTCATTCGAACGCTCGCGCTTTCATTGGTCGGTACATCTGGCGCAGAAGCTGGAAAATATCATTCCCGCACTCTATCAAATGGGTATCATAACGCCTATCATAAAAACGGGTGTGATGCAATTTCACCAATTGTAAACATCATCACTATTTTAATTTAGATAATCTAATAAATTAACAAACTCTCTCTCTTTTTCTCTCGCTCTGTTCCTTTCTTCCAAAATTATGTGCATGTTAAATTGACCTTGCGTGACCAACATAACCCCTCCATCCCCACCACCCCTCCTTCCACTGTGTAAACCCAGCTGTAAAGAGGGCAGTGAGATGACTGAGAAGTCTATTAAAATCTGTTCTCCCCCCTGTGGAGAGCCAGCAGACAGATGGTCATGCTCAGCCTCTCAGCCCCCTTTGCTCTTTGCCTATTCAGCTCAGCTAAGGGTCCTGGTAAGGGAAAGAAGGGTCCATCTGACTCTTAAATCTCCATCTTTCTCCCTTGGAGTGTATTATGCAGGGGACAGATATGACACACTTTTAATGGTCTTTATAACTGGCATGCCTATATTTGGCTGTGATCAATGATGGTGTGTGTGTTATGAATGATGCATTAGTATCTTATACTTTGTGTAAAGGGATTGTTTTATTATGATCTTGATTTTGGTGTGTTCAATGCACAGTGAAGAACAGCATGGCATCTCCTCTTCTCTGCAGAGCCAGGTTGTTTTTCTCTCTCAATTTCCAAGATTATATTTAGGTTGCTTAGCAACGTGTACAGATTTGGGGTGCTAGTGCTTGTGGGTAGATATGGTTATGAAGTGTCATGTACAGTATCGCATAATATACCATAGTCTACTGTATAGGAGGATTCCCATTCATTGGCCAGTCGAGGACAAAACAATATATTCAGTGGGGGAAACAATGTTGGTCAATAATTTTGCTAAATGAGCACATGCCTTCACTCTCTGTCCTGGATTCTCATTTTCTAAACAGACAAGCATTTGATCCTCATGCCAATAAGAAATCTATTTATTCCGCAATGAACTGCATTAAACCTGATCCTCTCCCCTTTCTTCATTGCATCCCCATTCTGAGCATGTCAAGCGAATAGTGTAGTAAAGCATATACTAGTAATACCACTAGTGTGTATTTTTTGTGAGAATGAAGTGCATGATGTTGTTATTATTAAAATGGCGTCCCCACATTAGAAAAGGAATAATGAGAACCTTTCAGACAAAGCTCTCCATTCTTAATCACATGGCCCAGTCAGCCACATGCTGTAGGCTGGCTTTCTTGACCCGATACTTTTATTCAAAAGCAGCATTGTTTTCTTAGATTAGCTGTGTGTATTGTTACATTTGACCCCTTAGGTAGATAGTAGGCTAAGTAGGCTATAAGCATAATGGTCCTTAGATTAATGAATATAATATATCAAAATAGCTTTAAATGTTTTTCTCAGTTTAACACACACATCTGCATTATCTGTTATATCTACTGTACGTGATAGACCAGCTTTGTCTCGCAACTAGCCATTTAAACTACCATTTATATTAAACATTTGGACTTTTAATGTTACAGATGGAAGGCATTGATGACATAATCTGTGTGAATATCCAACACCAACATAACAACTGATAAAACCATTTACAAATGTATATTTCTTCCCGCGTGGTCTGTGTTGTGCCGGAGCTCGATACAGTAATAAAGCCAGTAAAGTTATTTGTGGTGGTATTTCTGCCAGACTGCAGTTTAGTGGAACCCCCCCTCCCATGCATATTATTGGACCAAACCATTACTGCGATAAGGTTAAACACCTGTCACATGTGTATGCCATTAGCAAAACATCATATTTCCTAAATGTAAAGTATGTTTTCGATACTAGTTGATTAAGATTTATAAGATGTGTTCACATTAGAAAACACGCAGTTGCGCACCTCTCATTGAGATGGAATATTTAATAGCGTCGACTCACCCAATGTGCATGTCAGCATCACCCATTGCCTGCAATGGCGTTGTCTAGCGATGTGTAGATCACGGCTTGTAGTGTCTCAATAGGGCGACACAATACTGGACTATCGACGGGCTTGAATGGAAATGTCGTATTCGATGGGATTTATAACGAAAGCAGAGTATGTTATGTGAATTTTTACGGGACTATATTTAAGTTGGTGTCATTCATCACACGAAGCAATTAACGTAAGTCACTCTTGTTGTGCATTGTTGAAAGGGTAGCCTATGTGTGGTAAACAGTTAACTTCTGCTTTTTCTGAATGATCAACAACACTATGCAGTAGTGTTTTCCTTGTACATGGGCTAGTGAAATTAAATAATTGATCAGAATATACAGTTCATATGGAGCTGTCAACCACCATGACCTGTGCGGGTGAGGCGCGTCTATCTGTTCGTTGGATGTAGGATAGAGCTCGAGCTGATACAATGTTACACGTTTCAGTTTTATCTTCTGCATCTCGAAGTTTACCATTTATGTGGGACGTTGATGAAATGGCTTGGCGGATAGACTATATAGTCTACTGCTGCTTTACGAAAATGTCTATAGTACGTTGATCGTGTTTATCACAGTAGCAAAGGGGTGCGTTCGCAGAATGTTGCAATTTGTCATTCGTTGACTGGAGTCCTGCTGAACTGGGTGCTACACAAACCACTGCTGGCGGCATCCGATATCTTTTCACTTTGTGACATTGTAACATGTATCTCTGCGGTTGTGTGTCGTGGTTTAATGTTCTCCATTTATATCTTAAATTGTAGCCTATGTGGGATTAGCAAATAAGCTATTTGAATCTCACAAACAGGGTAGTGGTATGATGAAAGTACAGTAATAGAATAGTAGTAACACATGAAAACACATTTGATAATGAAATCAAAAGGACATCTTCAAATGACATTAACAGTATGTTATGTAGCCTATACATACTTATGATTGTAAACAAATGGAATCCACAATATTATTTTTTATATCACAGTTATTTGTGGTGTTTAAACAACTCCCCCTTGCATCCTTTCCCTAAAACCGTCTTGCCTGCCTGTGTGTTTATGAGCTGAACTGTCCTTCAGACCTGGTATTAATCGTGATGACCATGCAGAATGCTACGGGCCGGGGCAGTGGGTGTGGCAGTAAACTATACTGAACGAATATTTTGGTCCCATGAACAACAATTAAAGATCCCAGAAAGGTTCCATACTCACATAAAGCTTATTTCTCTCACATTTTTTCCACACATTTGTTTACATCCCTGTTAATGACATTTCTCCTTTGCCAAGATAATCCATCCACCTGACAGGTGTGGCATATCAAGAAGCTGATTAAACAGCATGATCATTACACAGGTGCACCTTGTGTTGGGGACAATGAAAGGCCACTCTAAAATGTGTAGTTTTGTCACACAACACAATGCCACAGATGTCTCAAGTTTTGCGGGAGATTGCAATTGGCATGCTGACTGAAGGAATATCCACCAGATCAGATGCCAGAAAATGAAATGTTAATTTCTCTACCATAAGCCACCTCCAACGTCATTTTAGAGTATTTTGCATGACGTCCAACCGGCTTTATAACCGCAGGCCACGTATAACCACGCCAGCCAAGGAACTCCAAATCCGGCTTCTTCACCTACCAGACAGCTGATGAAACGGAGGAGTATTTCCTTCTGTAATAAAGCCCCTTTGTGGGGAAAAAATTATTCTGATTGGCTGGGCCTGGCTCCCAAGTGGGTGTGTCTAGCTCCCAAGTGGGTGGGCCTATGCCCTCCCAGGCCACATCTATTCATGTAAATGTATTGAACAGAGTTCAAGATGTTTAATGTTTAGTCTCTAATTAAGCAATAAGGCCCGAGGAGTGTGGTATATTGCCAATATACCATGGCTAAGGGGTGTTCTTATGCATGACACAACGCGGAGTGCCTGGATACAGGCCTTAGCCATGGTATATTGACCATATACCACACACCCCCGAGATGCCTTATTGCTGTTATAAACTTGAAACACCCGGTTTATAACTGCAAGTGGCCCACATGATTTCCATCGCCCGTATCGATCAGTGCATGTTTTATCTTCTACGTGAGTAACTGTGTATTGATTAGATAAATGGGTAAACACACTACTTTCTAAACAGATCCTTTTAGAGGGCAAATACCTTTTTACATTCAGTGCACGTCTTGTGCTAAGCGTTGTCTGTGATTACCTTGCACTTTCACTTCAGATTCATAGAAATGATGTTGTTCGTGACATTTTCGAAAGCTGAATTGCAATGGATCTCCCCATCATGCTGTAGTGTAGAACCTCACTATTTTTTTATGTATTTTTTTAATATATTTTTTAAATTAATGTTTATTTAACTAGGCAAGTCAAATTCTTATTTACAATGACGACCTACCAAAAGGCAAAAAGCACATACCATTGTACAAACAATATTGGGCACACACAACAGCACAAAGGGCAAGAAGGTAGAGACAACAATACAACTGTCAGTAAGAGTGTCCATGATTGAGTCTTTGAATGAAGAGATGGAGATAAAACTGTCCAGTTTGACAGTTTTTTTCAGCACGTCCTAGTCGCTAGCTGCTGCGAACTGAAAAGAGGAGCGACCTCTTGACAATGACAGGTTGCTTGGTATCTATTGTATCTAACAGGCATCTCCTTATCTCTCCCAGGTGTCCATTGCCCCAAATGAAGTGTGAAATCAAATCACAGTGATAATCACACAGGCAGGGCACTCGCTGGACGCTACAGTAATATATGTGAGATGAAGGCCCAGCGATGCTGCTGAGATCCCCTCCGCCTCCTCGCCTCTGACGCCATTATGCTGAAGACGGAGGCCTCGGGGGAGAGGACCACTCTCCGGAGCGCCTCCCCTCACCGCAACGCCTATAGGACAGAGTTCCAGGCCCTGAAGAAGGCCTTCGACCAGCCGCCCCGGCAGGACAGCAAGGAGCCCCAGCTCAAGGACCCTGAGCGGGTCACCCAGCGTCGAGGACGACAGTATGGCGCCCACGTCAGCCGCATCAAGGACATGTTCATGCAGATGCAGGGCACAGAGAGCACCGTCGCCGCCACCAGGCGGGAAGACCCATCGCCTCAGAAGATAACCAAGCCCACCAACTTCATCAACAAGGAGGACGGCTCGGTCATCAAGCTGACGCAGCACCCTACAGCAGACCGAACCAGTGCAGGGTCAAAGGTCATAGAGACCAGGAGGCTGTTTGAGCAGCAGTCGCGCGACGCCTCCCAGTCACCCGTCTACTCCTACGGTCGGGAGAAGAGGGGTTCTTATGAGCACCTGGACGACTGGCGAGGGGCGCGCTCCAACAGGGGCAGCACAGACTCCTTGGACTCGCTGTGTTCCAGAACGGAAGCCCAGTCACCCACAGTGAGCCAGCTGAGCGCTGTCTTTGAGAACGTCGACCAACAGGGAGGGGGAGGAGGGGGCGAGGGTCCATTCCGGCGAGGCTACCGAGGCCGGGCACTATACTCCCCTGACAATTCCCACCGGCACAGCGACGTCAGCGAAGACGACTCGCGCCAGTCCCCGGTGCCTGGCGGAGGGTGCAGGATCCGCGTGGGGGGAAAATTCCCCATATCCTCGTCCTCAGAGGACCTCCTCAGCCCCAGCCCGCTGTCAGAGGCAGTGGAGCTAAAACCCGTCCCGCAGCAGGAGGAGCCCCAGGAGAGAGAGGAGACAGCAGGGGAGTTAGGACAGAGGGACAGAGAGAGACATCCTATAAGGGCCACCACCAACGGAGGCGAGGTGAACGGATCGTGTGATGAGAAACAGGTGGAGGAAACCGAAACCTTCAGAGAGACGGAGGGAGTCTGCATGGACTCAAGGCCCACGACTGACACCATTGTCAGGGACAAGACTTCTGAGGACACCCTGGATACCCCAGCCACCCCAGCCAAGGATGAAGCCCAAGAGGAGGCAGAGGCCCTTGGGGAGGAGGTGGAGATGGAGAAGGCCTCCTCCAGGCCCAGGGTTTCTCCAGAGGACCAGGCAGAAGTGCCCAATGAGGAATACGGTGGGAACGAAAGGGTGATTTTTAACACGGACGGGGACGCGTGCTACCAGGGCTGGGGGGAGAGCTGTACTGACCCTGACGATGACCTTTATGGTGACGATGATGTCATCTATGACCCTGGGAATGATCTTACTGAGATCCCTGGTCTACCAGAAGAAGAGAAGGAGGATATCCCTCAGAAGAGGAAACTAAGCTTCAGCACCAAACCCATGATGGTAAGTCCCTTGTCAACTGAACTTAACCAATAAGAAACGCTTGTTATGGTTTTACGTTGAAAAATATTTCGCTAAGATGTACCCTGATGAATGCGTCCCTAGTCTCCAGGTGTGAGATGGTGTGGATTGGGTAACATTGTGAGGTGCTCATCCTACTGAGTCACATTCAGTGAGAGATGAGGGGTGGCAGGTAGCCTAGCGGTTAAGAACGTTCAGCCAAAAATATTACGTTTCTGAGAATATCAAACAGTACAATTCCTGGGCAGATATTATATTAAGGAATAAAGCATGTATGTATGTTTTTGGAATGTTTGCGTTACATTTATCAATAGCAGGTGAGATGAATTCAGCCGATTATTCATAATATCTAAAACGCTTTATGTTATTGCAGTTCTGTTTTCAAAGGATTATGTCCTGTGTATAATTGGTGCGTCTCGAATCAAATTGCTACAGTTACTTTATTTGCTTGCTCTTGGGGATCTGCTGACTCTGCGGTAAACAATGACTTCCTTGCATGTGTTATTGCAACTGATATGAACATAAACAATGATCAATAGCTTGTGCTAGTGCGTGTGTGCATGCGTGTCTATGTGTGTTTGAAGGGAGTGTGTGTGGAATTAGAGCTAACACAAACACTCCACAGGTTGGGTTCGATCCCATTAACATGCTGTAACAGAGCAGAACAATTACCCCAGTTCTTACACAGGACATGTTGGATTGCTAGAGCAGCCAACACACACACACGCACGCACGCATGCATGCACACACACATACATACATATATGCTGAAAATGCACACACACACATATACACATACACACGTGCTGTGGCTTTTCCATTATAGAACAGGATAGGGTCAGTAAAGGTTAACTTTTCCATGTGAAGTATATCATATTCTTAGAATTCCCGAATCAGATCAGATCCCTATGCTACGCTCAATTTGAATTCTCAGATAAGCCAGCTAATTATAAGCCTGATATATAGGTCTGCCAGCCGTGCTACCTAATGACATTTTGCAATGTATTATAATAATGCAAACGAACCATAACCAGCCATCACAATATGAAACATTTACTGAATATTGTGTTAAAAGTCCAAACGCTTGGTCCCACCTCTCCTATTAATATAGTCTATAGAATAGCAGGGCTTCCTAGCAATTAAGAGGTTATTGTCCCAAGACAGCTTTTATGAACTCAGAATGCTCTCCTGTCCCTTTTTAGGTTGGGTTATCTGTAGGTGTGTGTGAGCGTACAGTTGAAATGCTTAGCAGCTCCAGGCAGCTGTTTTCCCACAGAAGGTCTTGGCTGTTTGCAGTGTTTTTTCCCCCTTCTCTCGCTCCTCTGGGCACATTGCGAACAAACAGCGTTCTGTCTTTTGTTCCAACTTGTGAAAGAGACGGAGATATTTGTCCCTGAGCTTGGGCCTTCACTGGGGCTGACCCCGCACGAGACCGGCTTGACCCTTGAACAACATTGAAAAGAAAACATGTAGTCAGTTAGTCTTGCTTAACGTTTTTTTGTAATATGTCTTAGTGCCTCTCAAAGCGGATAAATCTATTTTGACATCCCGGCTGAATCTAGAAATCTTATTGGAGGCTGCTGCCTGCGCATGTGGAAAGCAGGTACATAAGCTTGTGGCAACTGGTGATATAAACACACTTTGTTTATTAGTTTCTGCATTGATGCACACAGATGCCTGTTAGATCAGTTTATGCCGGTATACTGCTCTATACAAACAGAATGCTTGATTAACTAGATTTTTATTGTATATATTTAGGCACCAGATGAGATGTTTTCCTCTCACTACTTACAGTATGATCTCCATACACACACTCATCTGTAAGAGAGTGTCCCAGTGTGGAGGGACTCTACTGGGCTGGTCTGAGGCAGAGGCAGCCGCTTTTCCTGGAGGGTCTGAGTCTGACACATACCGATGTAGGATCTTCATTTAGTCACCCTGTTACAGGAGAACTTTCCTGCAATGGAGGACATTTTAAATTTGTAGTGTATTTGAGGTTTAAAAAAGCTTCTGAAGTTTGTAATTGCTACTTTGATGTTTCAGACCTGATTTTCCTTGATGAAAAATGTATAGAAAAGTCAATTAATTATAATCCAAATAATATTTTACATGTCCTGTTGCAAACTGGCTCAAATTAAGATCCTACATATGTATGGCCACACCCACATCCAGTGGTATGGCCACACCCACATCCATGCTGGTTGGCTACAGGTACATGCTGCTTTCTGCAGTACACTGTCTGCTCTCTACAGCAGCTATCAAGTTCTGAAGTCACAGATCATATCATATAGGAATGGTGACTCCAGAACATAATAAATGGGATGCTTTAGGATACTTTGATATGTGTAGCTCACTCTTTATCTTTTCCGTGGAATAGCAGAAAACATACGCAGAGTATCTACAGTACATTATCTACTGTACACTATCTACAGTATCTACAGTACAGTATCTACAGAATATACTGCATCTACTGTACAATATCTACAGTATCTACAGTACAGTGCCTACAGTACAGTATCTACCATATCTACAGTATCTACAGTACAGTATCTACAGTATAGTGTCTACAGTATCTACAGTATCTACAGTACATTATCTACTGTACAGTATCTACAGTATATACTGCATCTACTGTACAATGTCTACAGTATATACAGTACAGTGCCTACAGTACAGTATCTACCATATCTACAGTATATACAGTACAGTATCTAGAGTACAGTATCTACAGCATCTACAGTACAGTGTCTACAGTATACAGTATTTACAGTACAGTGTCTACAGTGCAGTATCTACCATATCTACAGTATTTACAGTATCTACAGTATTTACAGTATCTACCGTATCTACAGTATTTACAGTATTTACAGTATCTACAGTATCTACTGTATCTACAGTATTTACAGTATCTACCGTATCTACAGTATTTACAGTATCTATAGTATCTACTGTATCTACAGTATTTACAGTATTTACAGTATCTACAGTACAATATCTACAGTATCTATAGTATCTACAGTGTCTACAGTATCTACAGTACAATATCTACATTATCTGTAGTATCTACAGTGTCTACGGTATCTACAGTATCTCCAGTATCTACAGTACAATATCTACAGTATCTACAGTACAATATGTTCAGTATCTACAGTGTCTACAATATAGTATCTAAATTATCTACAGTATCTACAGTACAATGACTAAAGTACAGTACCTACAGTATCTACAGTGTCTACAGTACAGTATCTACAGTGTCTACAGTATAGTATCTACAGTATCTACAGTACAATATCCACAGTATCTATAGTATATACAGTGTCTACAGTATCTACCGTATCTACAGTATCTACAGTATCTACTGTATCTACAGTATTTACAGTATCTACCGTATCTACAGTATTTACAGTATCTATAGTATCTACTGTATCTACAGTATTTACAGTATTTACAGTTTCTACAGTACAATATCTACAGTATCTATAGTATCTACAGTGTCTACAGTATCTACAGTACAATATCTACATTATCTGTAGTATCTACAGTGTCTACGGTATCTACAGTATCTCCAGTATCTACAGTACAATATCTACAGTATCTACAGTACAATATGTTCAGTATCTACAGTGTCTACAATATAGTATCTAAATTATCTACAGTATCTACAGTACAATGACTAAAGTACAGTACCTACAGTATCTACAGTACAGTATCTACAGTGTCTACAGTATAGTATGTACAGTATCTACAGTACAGTATCTACAGTACATTATCTACAGTATCTACAGTATAGTATCTACAGTGTCTACAGTATCTAAAGTATTTTCAGTACAGTATCCACAGTATCTACAGTATCTACAGTACATTATCTAGAGTATCTGCATTATCTACAGTACAGTATCTACAGTGTCTACTGTACAGTATCTACAGTACAGTGCCTACAGTACAGTATCTACAGTGTCTGCAGTACAGTATCTACAGTATCTAAAGTATTTACAGTATCTACAGTATCTACAGTACAGTATCTACAGTGTCTACAGTACAGTATCTACAGTACAGTGCCTACATTACAGTATCTACAGTATCTACAGTACAGTATCTACAGTATCTAAAGTATTTACAGTATCTACAGTATCTACAGTACAGTATCTACAGTACAGTGCCTACATTACAGTATCTACAGTACAGTATCTACTGTACAGTATCTACAGTATCTACAGTATCTACAGTGTCTACTAGAGGTCGACCGATTATGATTTTTCAACGCTGATACCGATACCGATTATTGGAGGACCAAAAAAGTCGTTACCGATTAATTGGCAGTTTTTTAAAAATGTATTTGTAATAATGACAATTACAACAATACTGAATGAACACTTATTTTAACTTAATATAATACATCAATAAAATCAATTTAGCCTCAAGTAAATAATGAAACATGTTCAATTTGGTTTAAATAATGCAAAAACAAAGTGTTGGAGAAGAAAGTGAAAGTGCAATATGTGCTATGTAAGAAAGCTAACGTTTCAGTTCCTTGCTCAGAACACGAGAACAAATGAAAGCTGGTGGTTCCTTTTAACATGAGTCTTCAATATTCCCAGGTAAGAAGTTTTAGGTTGTAGTTATTATAGGAATTATTTCCCTCTATACCATTTGTATTTCATTAACCTTTGACTATTGGATATTCTTATAGGCACTTTAGTATTGCCAGTGTAACAGTATAGCTTCTGTCCCTCTCCTCGCTCCTCCCTGGGCTCGAACCAGCAACACAATGACAACAGCCACCATCGAAGTAGCGTTACCCATGCAGAGCAAGGGAAACAACCACTGCAAGGCTCAGAGCGAGTGACGTTTGAAACGCTATTAGCGTGCGCTAACTAGCTAGCCATTTCACTTCGGCCTCATCTCCGGAGTTGATAGGTTTGAAGTCATAAACAGCGCAATGCTTGACGCACAACGAGGGCTGCTGGAAAAACGCACAAAAGTGCTGTTTGAATGAATGTTTACGCTCCTGCTTCTTCCTACCACTGCTCAGTCAGATACTTAGATACTTGTATGCTTGTATGCTCAGTCTGATTATATGCAACGCAGGACACGCTAGATAATATCTAGTAATATCATCAACCATGTGTAGTTAACTAGTGATTATGATTGATTGTTTTTTATAAGATAAGTTTAATGCTAGCTAGCAACTTACCTTGGCTTACTGCATTCGCCTAACAGGCAGTCAGTCTCCTTGTGGAGTGCAACGAGAGAGAGGCAGGTCGTTTTTGCATTGGACTAGTTAACTGTAAGGTTGCAAGAATGGATCCCCCGAGCTGACAAGGTGAAAATCCTAATTAATCGGCCATTGCGATTAATCGGTCGACCTCTAGTGTCTACAGTGTCTACAGTATCTACAGTACAGTATCTACAGTACAGTATCTACAGTATCTACAGTACAGTATCTACAGCACAGTATCTACAGTGTCTACAGTACAGTATCTAAAGTATCTACAGTACCTACAGTATCTACAGTACCGTATCTACAGTATCTACAGTACAGTATCTACAGTACCGTATCTACAGTATCAACAGTACAGTATCTACAGTATCTACAGTATCTACAGTATCTACAGTACAGTATCTACAGTGTCTACAGTACAGTATCTAAAGTATCTACAGTACCTACAGTATCTACAGTATCTACAGTACAGTATCTACAGTACCGTATCTACAGTATCTACAGTGTCTACAGTATCTACAGTACAGTATCTACAGCATCTACAGTACCGTATCTACAGTATCTACAGTACAGTATCTACAGCATCTACAGTACCGTATCTACAGTATCTACAGTACAGTATCTACAGTACCGTATCTACAGTATCAACAGTACAGTATCTACAGTATCTACAGTATCTACAGTATCTACAGTACAGTATCTACAGTGTCTATAGTACAGTATCTAAAGTATCTACAGTACCTACAGTATCTACAGTATCTACAGTACAGTATCTACAGTACCGTATCTACTGTATCTACAGTATCTACAGTACAGTATCTACAATATCTACAGTACAGTATCTAAAGTATCTACAGTATCTACAGTATCTACAGTGCCACATCTACAGTGTCTACAGTACAGTATCTACAGTGTCTACAGTAGCTACAGTAGCTACAGTGTCTACAGTACAGTATCTACAGTACAGTATCTACAGTACAGTATCTACAGTATCTACAGTATCTACAGTACAGTATCTACAGTACAGTATCTACAGTTTCTAGAGTACAGTATCTACAGTACAGTATCTACAGTATTTACAGTACAGTATCTACAGTGTCTACAGTAGCTACAGTATCTACAGTGTCTACAGTATAGTATCTACAGTGTCTACAGTGTCTACAGTATCTTCAGTACAGTATCTACAGTATAGTATCTACAGTGTCTACAGTACAATATCTACAGTATCTACAGTGTCTACAGTACAATCTATATCTACAGTACAGTATCTACATTATCTACAGTACAGTATCTACAGTATATACAGTATCTACAGTACAGTATCTACAGTATATACAGTGTACAGAATCTATAGTATCTACAGTATCTAGATAATCTACAGTACAGTGTCTACAGTATCTACAGTACAGTATCTACAGTACAGTATCTACAGTGCAGTATATACAGTGCAGTATATACAGTGTCTACTGTATCTACAGTACAGCATTTAAAGTATCTACAGTATCTACAGTGTCTACAGTACAGTAGCTACAGTATCTACAGTACAGTATTTACAGTATCTACAGTGTCTACTGTATCTACAGTACAGAATCTACAGTACAGTATCTACAGTGTCTACAGTACAGTATCTACAGTATCTACAGTGTCTACAGTACAGTAGCTACAGTACAGTATCTACAGTGTCTACAGTACAGTATCTACAGTAGAGTATCTACAGTATCTACAGTATCTACAGTACAGTATCTACAGTGTCTACAGTACAGTATCTACAGTGTCTACAGTACAGTATCTACAGTATCAACTGTACAGTATCTACAGTATCTATAGTGTCTACAGTACAGTATCTACAGTACAGTATCTACGGTGTCTACAGTATCTACAGTGTCTGCAGTACAGTATATACAGTATCTACAGTATCTACAGTACAGTATCTACAGTATCTACAGTATCTACAGTGTCTACAGTACAGTAGCTACAGTATCTACAGTACAGTATTTACAGTATCTACAGTGTCTACTGTATCTACAGTACAGTATCTACAGTGTCTACAGTACAGTATCTACAGTATCTAATGTATCTACAGTACAGTATTTAAAGTATCTACAGTATCTACAGTGTCTACAGTACAGTAGCTACAGTACAGTCTACAGTATCTACAGTACAGTATCTACAGTACAGTATCTACAGTATCTACAGTGTCTACAGTACAGTATCTAAAGTATCTACAGTACCTACAGTATCTACAGTACAGTATATACAGTACCGTATCTACAGTATCTACAGTGTCTACAGTATCTACAGTACAGTATCTACTGTATCTACAGTATCTACAGTACAGTATCTACAATATCTACAGTACAGTATCTACAGTATCTACAGTGCCACATCTACAGTGTCTACAGTACAGTATTTACAGTAAAGTATCTACAGTGTCTACAGTACAGTATCTACAGTATCTAGAGTACAGTATCTACAATATCTACAGTACAGTATCTACAGTATCTACAGTGCCACATCTACAGTGTCTACAGTACAGTATTTACAGTACAGTATCTACAGTGTCTACAGTAGCTACAGTATCTACAGTGTCTACAGTATAGTATCTACAGTGTCTACAGTGTCTACAGTATCTTCAGTACAGTATCTACACTATAGTATCTACAGTGTCTACAGTACAATATCTACAGTGTCTACGGTGTCTACAGTAAAATATCTACAGTACAGAATGTACAGTATCTACAGTACAGTATCTACAGTACAGTATCTACAGTATCTACAGTACAGTATCTACAGTATCTCCAGTTGTCACGGTTTTCTTCCTCCTCTTCCTCTGAAGAGGTGAAATACGCAGCGTGGTAAGTGTCCATGGTTTTAATAGGAAAACTCAAACATGAACAAACTACAAAACAATAAATGTGAAAACCGTAACAGTCCTAACTGGTGCAATAAAACACAAAGACAGGAAACAATCACCCACAAAATACCCAAAGAATATGGCTGCCTAAATATGGTTCCCAATCAAGAGACAACAATAAACACCTGCCTCTGATTGAGAACCAATCCAGGCAACCATAGACTTACCTAGACACCTAAACTGAACACAACCCCATAAATCTACAAAAAAAAACTAGACAAGACAAAACACATAAATCACCCATATCACACCCTGGCCTAACCAAAATAATAAAGAAAACAAAGATAAGTAAGACCAGGGCGTGACAACAGTACAATATCTACAGTATAGTATCTACAGTACAGTGTCTATATTACAGTGTGCCTTTGCAGCAAGGGTTTTTCAACGTTATCCTTAGCAGCTGTCTATTCTGATCTAAAGTTCCTTTACTCTTGTTCAGGATACTGGTTATCCAAACAGGAACTCTCCCTTCCCCTCCACTCCTCCTTATTGTCCTTAGTAAATTCTGGCCCTTGTGATAGCTACCTTGCCTGAGACCTAGAGACTTATGTTAGTTCCCCAAGCTATTGCAGAGGCTTTAGCTCGGTGGGTTACCACCGTCTTGTGGTGTGTAAGAGAGCCCGGTGTAAACCCGGTTGATCATACTCACTCTTGTGCAGGACACTGGGGATGGAGACTGAAGATCTCCCTCCATACCTTCATAGTCCCTTTCTTTCTCTGATTCCTTCCCTGTAACTGTCCCCCCTTTTCCTCCTCGTCCTCCCCACTTCTACTTGAATGGCGTTTAAAGCAGCTGGAATGAAACGTTTGCGTCTACTGTTGAAAAGTAGTTTTTGTCTCAGCTCTGACACCTTGATTTCCTAATGGATTGAAGCACATGTGAAGGACTGACTGGTAGGCAGTGAGGCGTTAGTGAATGAACATTGAAGTGATAATTGCACCCTCTCTGTGCTGCACTCTGTCATTACATCAAAGAGGCTAGCGTTTTGTCCGTTAGTGTTTTTTGCTCATCGTTTAGGCTACTGTAATCAATCCCAGAAGAACCAAAGCCATATTAAATCAATGTGTAGAGGAGGAGGCCTATTCTATTATAAGTGAGAGGGGATGAATTAATTGCACAGTCAGCGTTACGACAGTTTGATGTTTTACTCTGTCTTGGTTTTCATTTGACTCGGGACCACACATAGGTCAAATGTTGCTTTGGATAAAAGTGTCTGCTCTAATGGCATATATATTATATTATATATTATATAAGGTTGGGATTGTCTAGCTGTGGTCCAGGGCATTAGTGCAAGTTCCTCTACAAACGTAGAGGCAACTCGTTGTGGTCATCGCACGACAGGACCAGAGCTAGGAATGTCCGGTTGGTGCAAATGCTTAGTCAATCTGTCTCTGTTGGCTTTACAGCCTGGAGGGGGAGGTGATTAACAAAGTGGTATTGTATTACATTAATGTTGTATTGAATGATATTATAAATCGGAATTTGAGTTTAGCTCCCCATATTGGAGAATAGAGTTCACCAGTTTAGTCATGGTTGCGTCCCAAATGGTATCTTATTCCCTATGTAGTGCACTACTTTTGACCAGAACACTATTGCTCAGAAATAAAAGAAGTGCACTAAATAGGGAATAGGGTGACATTTGGGATACACATGCTATTTTAGCTAGGCCTGATATGACCTCTTCACAGATTATCCCCCAGGCATAGAGGTGGTCTGTGCAAAGCATCATCCACCCGTACTGCAGTATGTACCACACCAAACACTATTACTGCAGTATGTACCACACCAAACACTGTTACTGCAGTATGTACCACACCAAACACTGTTACTGCAGTACGTACCACACCAAACACTATTACTGCAGTATGTACCACACCAAACACTATTACTGCAGTATGTACCACACCAAACACTATTACTGCAGTATGTACCACACCAAACACTGTTACTGCAGTATGTACCACACCAAACACTATTACTGCAGTATGTTTACATTTACATTTAAGTCATTTAGCAGACGCTCTTATCCAGAGCGACTTACAAATTGGTGCGTTCACCTTAAGACATCCAGTGGAACAGCCACTTTACAATAGTGCATCTAAATCTTTTAAGGGGGGGGGTGAGAAGGATTACTTTATCCTATCCTAGGTATTCCTGAAAGAGGTGGGGTTTCAGGTGTCTCCGGAAGGTGGTGATTGATGTACCACACCAAACACTATTACTGCAGTATGTACCTCACCAAACACTATTACTGCAGTATGTACCTCACCAAACACTATTACTGCAGTATGTACCTCACCAAACACTATTACTGCAGGATGTACCTTACCAAACACTATTACTGCAGTATATACTGCCACAAATACTATTACTGCAGTATGTACCACACCAAACACTATTACTGCAGTATATACCACAACAAACACTATTACTGCAGTATGTACCTCACCAAACAC
>NC_088399.1:84100440-84185440 GCF_034236695.1 Oncorhynchus nerka | reverse complement strand
AATACACGGCTCCATTGGCTTGAGCGTCAGACGCTTCCAGAATACCCACTGTGTCCAAAATGACACCTATACTGTAGTGGACTACTTTTGGCCAGCCCAGCCACACAGCCTGCGTCAGCAAATGGCACCCTATTTCCTGTATAGAGCACTGTTCAACCAGCCAAATCTAGCGCCATTTCAAACGCAGACTATCACTGTGGGGTTTACGTTTCCTGAACAGAGGTCATCTTTAAGGGAACTGAAATCTGGTCTTGAAGAATTTGTCTCTTCTCTCTCACCGCTATGATACTTGTGATAGTGACAATAACTGTGTATGTGGGGTGTGTCAGTGGTGTGTGTGTGTGTGTGTGTGTGTGTGTGTGTGTGTGTGTGTGTGTGTGTGTGTGTGTTGTGGATGTCTTTAAACAAAACAAAAATAGACCAAGGGTTAGGAGCCAGGGTTAGTTTTAGAGTTAGGGTTAGGAGCCAGGGTTAGTTTTAGGGTTAGGGTAAGGTTTAGGGGTTAGGGTTAGGGTTAGGAAAATAGGATTTTGAATGGGACTAAATTGTGTGTCCCCACAAGCTTATCTGTACAAGACTGTGTGTGTGTTTGTGTCTGCTATTATTCATGTGACGGTGTTATTGTTTCGGTGACACCCGACCCTCTGGGCTTGAATTTTTAATGACCCAGGAAACCTGAGCTGAGATCTGTGCTTATGGAGGCTGCCTGCCAGGTCAGTTGTTAGACGATGATTTGGACAGTGGTCCATGTCAATCGCCTCTCGTCTCCGCCTGTGACATCACCGTCCTCTCACAGAGGCAGAGCACCTCATATTGCTTCCGATGCCTGTTCTTAATGATCACCATGTATATGTCCCACATGGCACCCTATTCCCTATATAGTACACTACATTTGACCAGGTCCCATATGGCTCTGGTCAAAAGTAGTTCACTATGTAGGGAATAGGGTGCTATTTGACACATAGCCCAGGAGGCCTCAACAGTGACACGTTGCTCTGTGTCGTGCAAAGCCACCCAGCCAGCAGTGTTACTGCCGTCTCACTCTCTCTCACCATTGTGTGTCAGACAGTAAAGCCTGAGGTCCACACTTGAAAAGCCAGTCTAGAGGTCAGTGTGTGAAGTTGAAAACACATTCACTATGTCATGCTGTTCTACATTCATGTTCCTATTGAGCTAATATAGTCAACTGAGTGAAAGGGTAACAGTATACTCTGCTGTACAATTGTGTTGTTACTGTAGTCTATTGAGTGAAGGAATGAAGGAATGGCTGAAATTATCTAGGACAGTTTCAATGACAATGTCTACATAGCTCACTAGCAATCTCTCAGGCAATCAACCCTAATGGCTTGGAATTAGAGTATGGCAGACCGCAACCACGCCACGTCATTCCAACTAGCCTAATGAATAACATGGGATTGGAGAGGGTGTTTGGATTGAATTATTGTAGTCAGTGCCTTAACAACCACGCCACGTCATTCCAACTAGCCTAATGAATAACATGGGATTGGAGAGGGTGTTTGGATTGAATTATTGTAGTCAGTGCCTTAACAACCACGCCACGTCATTCCAACTAGCCTAATGAATAACATGGGATTGGAGAGGGTGTTTGGATTGAGTTATTGTAGTCAGTGCCTTAACAACCACGCCACGTCATTCCAACTAGCCTAATGAATAACATGGGATTGGAGAGGGTGTTTGGATTGAGTTATTGTAGTCAGTGCCTTAACAACCACGCCACGTCATTCCAACTAGCCTAATGAATAACATGGGATTGGAGAGGGTGTTTGGATTGAGTTATTGTAGTCAGTGCCTTAACAACCACGCCACGTCATTCCAACTAGCCTAATGAATAACATGGGATTGGAGAGGGTGTTTGGATTGAATTATTGTAGTCAGTGCCTTAACAACCATGGAGCCTTTGTTGTCACGGGCAACATTAAATGCCCCTCCTGCCCACACTTTGTATGCATCCCGAATGGCACCATATTCCCTATATAGAGCCCTATGGGCCCTGGTCAAAAGCAGAGTACTGTATAATGAATAGGGTGCCTTTTGGGTCACAACCATGTCCTGTGCTGTATGTGAAGGAAGGTGACTGCATGACATGAAGGAGACAGTTGTTGACATCCATTCAGGGTTTGGCTTGCTCTTCCATTGTGAACGAGCCTCCCTCCTCCCTCTCTCTTGCTGTGTCAGTGGGATGTTTGTTTGACGGGAGTTATGGGGCACCCAGTAGTTGTTATTGTGCCATAACGCCACATTTAAATGAATTCTTTCTTGGGCCAACAGTCGGCAATCTGGTTGATAACAAATAACAAGTGAAGGGACACTTTTAAATGTGTTTTTAGAGGTCATGCAATTCAACACTCATCTTTAAAACAAAAACAATGTAGGTCAAAAGAGTTGATCTTAACATAGGAAGTAGAGGATCTAACAGTAGAGATAGATAGCAATACAAACTGAAACAGAGGATCTAACAGTACAGATAGATAGCAATACAAACTGAAACATAGAGGATCTAACAGTACAGCTAGATAGCAATACAAACTGAAACAGAGGCTCTAACAGTACAGATAGATAGCAATACAAACTGAAACGTAGAGGAACTAACAGTACAGATAGATAGCAATACAAACTGAAACATAGAGGATCTAACAGTACAGATAGATAGCAATACAAACTGAAACATAGAGGATCTAACAGTACAGATAGATAGCAATACAAACTGAAACAGAGGATCTAACAGTACAGATAGATAGCAATACAAACTGAAACATAGAGGATCTAACAGTACAGATAGCAATACAAACTGAAACATAGAGGATCTAACAGTACAGATAGATAGCAATACAAACTGAAACAGAGGATCTAACAGTACAGATAGATAGCAATACAAACTGAAACATAGAGGATCTAACAGTACAGATAGCAATACAAACTGAAACATAGAGGATCTAACAGTACAGATAGGTAGCAATACAAACTGAAACAGAGGATCTAACAGTACAGATAGATAGCAATACAAACTGAAAAATAGAGGATCTAACAGTACAGATAGATAGCAATACAAACTGAAACAGAGGATCTAACAGTACAGATAGATAGCAATACAAACTGAAACAGAGGATCTAACAGTACAGATAGATAGCAATACAAAACTGAAAAATAGAGGATCTAACAGTACAGATAGATAGCAATACAAACTGAAACAGAGGATCTAACCGTACAGATAGATAGCAATACAAACTGAAACATAGAGGATCTAACAGTACAGATAGATAGCAATACAAACTGAAACATAGAGGATCTAACAGTACAGATAGATAGCAATACAAACTAAAACATAGAGGATCTAACAGTACAGATAGATAGCAATACA
Source organism: Oncorhynchus nerka (assembly GCF_034236695.1). Taxonomy (NCBI): domain Eukaryota; kingdom Metazoa; phylum Chordata; class Actinopteri; order Salmoniformes; family Salmonidae; genus Oncorhynchus; species Oncorhynchus nerka. The sequence goes on along the minus strand of NC_088399.1, from coordinate 84,182,061 downwards.
AACTGAAACATAGAGGATCTAACAGTACAGATAGATAGCAATACAAACTGAAACATAGAGGATCTAACAGTACAGATAGATAGCAATACAAACTGAAACAGAGGATCTAACAGTACAGATAGATAGCAATACAAACTGAAACAGAGGATCTAACAGTACAGATAGGTAGCAATACAAACTGAAACAGAGGATCTAACAGTACAGATAGATAGCAATACAAACTGAAACGTAGAGGATCTAACAGTACAGATAGATAGCAATACAAACTGAAACAGAGGATCTAACAGTACAGATAGATAGCAATACAAACTGAAACGTAGAGGATCTAACAGTACAGATAGATAGCAATACAAACTGAAACGTAGAGGATCTAACAGTACAGATAGATAGCAATACAAATTGAAACAGAGGATCTAACAGGACAGATAGATAGCAATACAAACTGAAACATAGAGGATCTAACAGTACAGATAGATAGCAATACAAATTGAAACAGAGGATCTAACAGTACAGATAGATAGCAATACTGTCACGAGTCCGACCGAGGGTGGCTTCCCTTCCCGGTCGGGTGGCGCTCGGCGGTCGTCGTCACCGGCCTATTAGCTGCCACTGATTGTCTTTCCTCCCCCTCCTTGTATGTTTATTGGTAGCACCTGTTTGTGTTAATTAGTTGGGCTTCTTTAGACAGCCGGCCCGCCTGTTTGTTGGGCGGGATTATTCATTGTAACTTTCGGCTCTGTAGTAGAGGAACGTGTTAGTTCCTGGTCGTAAATTTTTCAGTAGTCATTTTTCATTCCCTGTGTTTTGGGGCCGTTATTATTGTGAGCACCCTGTGGTGCGTTGGTGCAATTAAAGAGCACAGCATTGCACTCTCTGTCTCCTGCGTTTGACTCCACACCCACGACACCCGGAGCATTACAAATACAAACTGAAACAGAGGATCTAACAGTACAGATAGATAGCAATACAAACTGAAACATAGAGGAACTAACAGTACAGATAGATAGCAATACAAACTGAAACGTAGAGGATCTAACAGTACAGATAGATAGCAATACAAACTGAAACATAGAGGATCTAACAGTACAGATAGATAGCAATACAAACTGAAACAGAGGATCTAACAGTACAGATAGATAGCAATACAAACTGAAACGTAGAGGATCTAACAGTACAGATAGGTAGCAATACAAACTGAAACAGAGGATCTAACAGTACAGATAGATAGCAATACAAACTGAAACAGAGGATCTAACAGTACAGATAGATAGCAATACAAACTGAAACGTAGAGGATCTAACAGTACAGATAGATAGCAATACAAACTGAAACAGAGGATCTAACAGTACAGATAGATAGCAATACAAACTGAAACAGAGGATCTAACAGTACAGATAGATAGCAATACAAACTGAAACGTAGAGGATCTAACAGTACAGATAGATAGCAATACAAACTGAAACGTAGAGGATCTAACAGTACAGATAGATAGCAATACAAACTGAAACAGAGGATCTAACAGTACAGATAGATAGCAATACTGTCACGAGTCCGACCGAGGGTGGCTTCCCTTCCCGGTCGGGTGGCGCTCGGCGGTCGTCGTCACCGGCCTATTAGCTGCCACTGATTGTCTTTCCTCCCCCTCCTTGTATGTTTATTGGTAGCACCTGTTTGTGTTAATTAGTTGGGCTTCTTTAGACAGCCGGCCCGCCTGTTTGTTGGGCGGGATTATTCATTGTAACTTTCGGCTCTGTAGTAGAGGAACGTGTTAGTTCCTGGTCGTGAATTGTTCAGTAGTCATTTTTCATTCCCTGTGTTTTGGGGCCTTTATTATTGTGAGCACCCTGTGGTGCGTTGGTGCAATTAAAGAGCACAGCATTGCACTCTCTGTCTCCTGCGTTTGACTCCACACCCACGACACCCGGAGCATTACAAATACAAACTGAAACAGAGGATCTAACAGTACAGATAGATAGCAATACAAACTGAAACGTAGAGGATCTAACAGTACAGATAGATAGCAATACAAACTGAAACGTAGAGGATCTAACAGTACAGATAGGTAGCAATACAAACTGAAACGTAGAGGATCTAACAGTACAGATAGGTAGCAATACAAACTGAAACGTAGAGGATCTAACAGTACAGATAGGTAGCAATACAAACTGAAACAGAGGATCTAACAGTACAGATAGATAGCAATACAAACTGAAACATAGAGGATCTAACAGTACAGATAGATAGCAATACAAACTGAAACGTAGAGGATCTAACAGTACAGATAGATAGCAATACAAACTGAAACGTAGAGGATCTAACAGTACAGATAGGTAGCAATACAAACTGAAACGTAGAGGATCTAACAGTACAGATAGATAGCAATACAAACTGAAACAGAGGATCTAACAAACTACAAACTGAAACGTAGAGGATCTAACAGTACAGATAGATAGCAATACAAACTGAAACTCTAACAGTACAGATAGATAGCAATACAAACTGAAACAGAGGATCTAACAGTACAGATAGATAGCAATACAAACTGAAACATAGAGGATCTAACAGTACAGATAGATAGCAATACAAACTGAAACGTAGAGGATCTAACAGTACAGATAGGTAGCAATACAAACTGAAACAATAGAGGATCTAACAGTACAGATAGGTAGCAATACAAACTGAAACAGAGGATCTAACAGTACAGATAGATAGCAATACAAACTGAAACGTAGAGGATCTAACAGTACAGATAGGTAGCAATACAAACTGAAACGTAGAGGATCAACAGTACAGATAGGTAGCAAACAAACTGAAACGTAGAGGATCTAACAGTACAGATAGGTAGCAATACAAACTGAAACAGAGGATCTAACAGTACAGATAGATAGCAATACAAACTGAAACATAGAGGATCTAACAGTACAGATAGATAGCAATACAAACTGAAACATAGAGGATCTAACAGTACAGATAGATAGCAATAGAAACAGAGGATCTAACAACAGATAGATAGCAATACAAACTGAAACATAGAGGATCTAACAGTACAGATAGATAGCAATACAAACTGAAAACAGTAGAGGATCTAACAGTACAGATAGATAGCAATACAAACTGAAACGTAGAGGATCTAACAGTACAGATAGATAGCAATACAAACTGAAACGTAGAGGATCTAACAGTACAGATAGATAGCAATACAAACTGAAACATCTAACAGTACAGATAGATAGCAATACAAACTGAAACAGAGGATCTAACAGTACAGATAGTTAGCAATACAAACTGAAACATAGAGGATCTAACAGTACAGATAGATAGCAATACAAACTGAAACAGAGGATCTAACAGTACAGATAGATAGCAATACAAACTGAAACATAGAGGATCTAACAGTACAGATAGATAGCAATACAAACTGAAACATAGAGGATCTAACAGTACAGATAGGTAGCAATACAAACTGAAACGTAGAGGATCTAACAGTACAGATAGGTAGCAATACAAACTGAAACGTAGAGGATCTAACAGTACAGATAGGTAGCAATACAAACTGAAACAGAGGATCTAACAGTACAGATAGATAGCAATACAAACTGAAACGTAGTACAGGATAGCTAAAACAGTACAGATAGGTAGCAATACAAACTGAAACGTAGAGGATCTAACAGTACAGATAGGTAGCAATAAAAACTGAAACTGAGGATCTAACAGTACAGATAGATAGCAATACAAACTGAAACAGAGGATCTAACAGTACAGATAGATAGCAATACAAACTGAAACGTAGAGGATCTAACAGTACAGATAGATAGCAATACAAACTGAAACAGAGGATCTAACAGTACAGATAGATAGCAATACAAACTGAAACATAGAGGATCTAACAGTACAGATAGATAGCAATACAAACTGAAACAGAGGATCTAACAGTACAGATAGATAGCAATACAAACTGAAACATAGAGGATCTAACAGTACAGATAGATAGCAATACAAACTGAAACAGAGGATCTAACAGTACAGATAGATAGCAATACAAACTGAAACGTAGAGGATCTAACAGTACAGATAGGTAGCAATACAAACTGAAACGTAGAGGATCTAACAGTACAGATAGGTAGCAATACAAACTGAAACGTAGAGGATCTAACAGTACAGATAGGTAGCAATACAAACTGAAACAGAGGATCTAACAGTACAGATAGATAGCAATACAAACTGAAACGTAGAGGATCTAACAGTACAGATAGGTAGCAATACAAACTGAAACGTAGAGGATCTAACAGTACAGATAGGTAGCAATACAAACTGAAACGTAGAGGATCTAACAGTACAGATAGGTAGCAATACAAACTGAAACAGAGGATCTAACAGTACAGATAGATAGCAATACAAACTGAAACGTAGAGGATCTAACAGTACAGATAGGTAGCAATACAAACTGAAACGTAGAGGATCTAACAGTACAGATAGGTAGCAATACAAACTGAAACGTAGAGGATCTAACAGTACAGATAGATAGCAATACAAACTGAAACATAGAGGATCTAACAGTACAGATAGATAGCAATACAAACTGAAACAGAGGATCTAACAGTACAGATAGATAGCAATACAAACTGAAACGTAGAGGATCTAACAGTACAGATAGGTAGCAATACAAAACTGAAACGTAGAGGATCTAACAGTACAGATAGGTAGCAATACAAACTGAAACGTAGAGGATCTAACAGTACAGATAGGTAGCAATACAAACTGAAACAGAGGATCTAACAGTACAGATAGATGGCAATACAAACTGAAACGTAGAGGATCTAACAGTACAGATAGGTAGCAATACAAACTGAAACGTAGAGGATCTAACAGTACAGATAGGTAGCAATACAAACTGAAACATAGAGGATCTAACAGTACAGATAGGTAGCAATACAAACTGAAACAGAGGATCTAACAGTACAGATAGATAGCAATACAAACTGAAACGTAGAGGATCTAACAGTACAGATAGGTAGCAATACAAACTGAAACGTAGAGGATCTAACAGTACAGATAGGTAGCAATACAAACTGAAACGTAGAGGATCTAACAGTACAGATAGGTAGCAATACAAACTGAAACAGAGGATCTAACAGTACAGATAGATAGCAATACAAACTGAAACATAGAGGATCTAACAGTACAGATAGATAGCAATACAAACTGAAACATAGAGGATCTAACAGTACAGATAGATAGCAATACAAACTGAAACATAGAGGATCTAACAGTACAGATAGATAGCAATACAAACTGAAACAGAGGATCTAACAGTACAGATAGATAGCAATACAAACTGAAACATAGAGGATCTAACAGTACAGATAGATAGCAATACAAACTGAAACAGAGGATCTAACAGTACAGATAGATAGCAATACAAACTGAAACATAGAGGATCTAACAGTACAGATAGATAGCAATACAAACTGAAACATAGAGGATCTAACAGTACAGATAGATAGCAATACAAACTGAAACAGAGGATCTAACAGTACAGATAGATAGCAATACAAACTGAAACATAGAGGATCTAACAGTACAGATAGATAGCAATACAAACTGAAACAGAGGATCTAACAGTACAGATAGATAGCAATACAAACTGAAACATAGAGGATCTAACAGTACAGATAGATAGCAATACAAACTGAAACATAGAGGATCTAACAGTACAGATAGATATCAATACAAACTGAAACAGAGGATCTAACAGTACAGATAGATAGCAATACAAACTGAAACGTAGAGGATCTAACAGTACAGATAGATAGCAATACAAACTGAAACGTAGAGGATCTAACAGTACAGATAGATAGCAATACAAACTGAAACGTAGAGGATCTAACAGTACAGATAGATAGCAATACAAACTGAAACAGAGGATCTAACAGTACAGATAGTTAGCAATACAAACTGAAACATAGAGGATCTAACAGTACAGATAGATAGCAATACAAACTGAAACAGAGGATCTAACAGTACAGATAGATAGCAATACAAACTGAAACATAGAGGATCTAACAGTACAGATAGATAGCAATACAAACTGAAACATAGAGGATCTAACAGTACAGATAGATAGCAATACAAACTGAAACATAGAGGATCTAACAGTACAGATAGGTAGCAATACAAACTGAAACGTAGAGGATCTAACAGTACAGATAGGTAGCAATACAAACTGAAACGTAGAGGATCTAACAGTACAGATAGGTAGCAATACAAACTGAAACAGAGGATCTAACAGTACAGATAGATAGCAATACAAACTGAAACGTAGAGGATCTAACAGTACAGATAGGTAGCAATACAAACTGAAACGTAGAGGATCTAACAGTACAGATAGGTAGCAATACAAACTGAAACGTAGAGGATCTAACAGTACAGATAGGTAGCAATAAAAACTGAAACGTAGAGGATCTAACAGTACAGATAGATAGCAATACAAACTGAAACAGAGGATCTAACAGTACAGATAGATAGCAATACAAACTGAAACGTAGAGGATCTAACAGTACAGATAGATAGCAATACAAACTGAAACAGAGGATCTAACAGTACAGATAGATAGCAATACAAACTGAAACATAGAGGATCTAACAGTACAGATAGATAGCAATACAAACTGAAACAGAGGATCTAACAGTACAGATAGATAGCAATACAAACTGAAACATAGAGGATCTAACAGTACAGATAGATAGCAATACAAACTGAAACAGAGGATCTAACAGTACAGATAGATAGCAATACAAACTGAAACGTAGAGGATCTAACAGTACAGATAGGTAGCAATACAAACTGAAACGTAGAGGATCTAACAGTACAGATAGGTAGCAATACAAACTGAAACGTAGAGGATCTAACAGTACAGATAGGTAGCAATACAAACTGAAACAGAGGATCTAACAGTACAGATAGATAGCAATACAAACTGAAACGTAGAGGATCTAACAGTACAGATAGGTAGCAGTACAAACTGAAACGTAGAGGATCTAACAGTACAGATAGGTAGCAATACAAACTGAAACATAGAGGATCTAACAGTACAGATAGGTAGCAATACAAACTGAAACAGAGGATCTAACAGTACAGATAGATAGCAATACAAACTGAAACGTAGAGGATCTAACAGTACAGATAGGTAGCAATACAAACTGAAACGTAGAGGATCTAACAGTACAGATAGGTAGCAATACAAACTGAAACGTAGAGGATCTAACAGTACAGATAGGTAGCAATACAAACTGAAACAGAGGATCTAACAGTACAGATAGATAGCAATACAAACTGAAACGTAGAGGATCTAACAGTACAGATAGATAGCAATACAAACTGAAACATAGAGGATCTAACAGTACAGATAGATAGCAATACAAACTGAAACATAGAGGATCTAACAGTACAGATAGATAGCAATACAAACTGAAACAGAGGATCTAACAGTACAGATAGATAGCAATACAAACTGAAACATAGAGGATCTAACAGTACAGATAGATAGCAATACAAACTGAAACAGAGGATCTAACAGTACAGATAGATAGCAATACAAACTGAAACATAGAGGATCTAACAGTACAGATAGATAGCAGTACAAACTGAAACATAGAGGATCTAACAGTACAGATAGATAGCAATACAAACTGAAACAGAGGATCTAACAGTACAGATAGATAGCAATACAAACTGAAACGTAGAGGATCTAACAGTACAGATAGATAGCAATACAAACTGAAACGTAGAGGATCTAACAGTACAGATAGATAGCAATACAAACTGAAACGTAGAGGATCTAACAGTACAGATAGATAGCAATACAAACTGAAACAGAGGATCTAACAGTACAGATAGTTAGCAATACAAACTGAAACATAGAGGATCTAACAGTACAGATAGATAGCAATACAAACTGAAACAGAGGATCTAACAGTACAGATAGATAGCAATACAAACTGAAACATAGAGGATCTAACAGTACAGATAGATAGCAATACAAACTGAAACATAGAGGATCTAACAGTACAGATAGATAGCAATACAAACTGAAACATAGAGGATCTAACAGTACAGATAGGTAGCAATACAAACTGAAACGTAGAGGATCTAACAGTACAGATAGGTAGCAATACAAACTGAAACGTAGAGGATCTAACAGTACAGATAGGTAGCAATACAAACTGAAACAGAGGATCTAACAGTACAGATAGATAGCAATACAAACTGAAACGTAGAGGATCTAACAGTACAGATAGGTAGCAATACAAACTGAAACGTAGAGGATCTAACAGTACAGATAGGTAGCAATACAAACTGAAACGTAGAGGATCTAACAGTACAGATAGGTAGCAATACAAACTGAAACAGAGGATCTAACAGTACAGATAGATAGCAATACAAACTGAAACGTAGAGGATCTAACAGTACAGATAGGTAGCAATACAAACTGAAACGTAGAGGATCTAACAGTACAGATAGGTAGCAATACAAACTGAAACGTAGAGGATCTAACAGTACAGATAGGTAGCAATACAAACTGAAACAGAGGATCTAACAGTACAGATAGATAGCAATACAAACTGAAACGTAGAGGATCTAACAGTACAGATAGATAGCAATACAAACTGAAACATAGGGGATCTAACAGTACAGATAGATAGCAATACAAACTGAAACATAGAGGATCTAACAGTACAGATAGATAGCAATACAAACTGAAACAGAGGATCTAACAGTACAGATAGATAGCAATACAAACTGAAACATAGAGGATCTAACAGTACAGATAGATAGCAATACAAACTGAAACATAGAGGATCTAACAGTACAGATAGATAGCAATACAAACTGAAACATAGAGGATCTAACAGTACAAATAGATAGCAATACAAACTGAAACAGAGGATCTAACAGTACAGATAGATAGCAATACAAACTGAAACGTAGAGGATCTAACAGTACAGATAGATAGCAATACAAACTGAAACGTAGAGGATCTAACAGTACAGATAGATAGCAATACAAACTGAAACGTAGAGGATCTAACAGTACAGATAGATAGCAATACAAACTGAAACAGAGGATCTAACAGTACAGATAGTTAGCAATACAAACTGAAACATAGAGGATCTAACAGTACAGATAGATAGCAATACAAACTGAAACAGAGGATCTAACAGTACAGATAGATAGCAATACAAACTGAAACATAGAGGATCTAACAGTACAGATAGATAGCAATACAAACTGAAACATAGAGGATCTAACAGTACAGATAGATAGCAATACAAACTGAAACATAGAGGATCTAACAGTACAGATAGATAGCAATACAAACTGAAACATAGAGGATCTAACAGTACAGATAGATAGCAATACAAACTGAAACGTAGAGGATCTAACAGTACAGATAGATAGCAATACAAACTGAAACGTAGAGGATCTAACAGTACAGATAGATAGCAATACAAACTGAAACGTAGAGGATCTAACAGTACAGATAGATAGCAATACAAACTGAAACATAGAGGATCTAACAGTACAGATAGATAGCAATACAAACTGAAAAATAGAGGCACAGAATAAGTTAGAGGAAAAACAAAAAGTAATGGAGGAACTTATTCAAGAAAGGTCAAGTATAATATATTATAAAAATAAAGCAAACTGGATGGAATATGGGGGAAAATATTTTGTAAATCTTCAACATAGAAATGCTACCAAAAATAATTCACACAAACTTGTTGCAAATGATGGAGTCATACATGATTCACCAAACAATATTTTGAAAGAGGAAGTAAAGTACTTTAACCATATGTTTTAATTTCAGTCGCCTCTATCTCCATTAACTAAAGTTCATTTTAAGGATTTTTTTTCGATTAATAGTGTGAAATGAACAACTAGGCAGAAATAATCATGTGAAGGCCAAATTACAGAGGAGGAACTTCTAGATGCAATTAAAGCCTTTAAGTCAGGGACAACTCCAGGCCTGGATGGAATACCAGATGAGGTACACTACCGTTCAAAAGTTTGGGGTCACTTAGAAATGTCCTTGTTTTTTCAAGAAAAGGACATTTTTTTGCCCATTAAAATAACATCAAATTGATCAGAAATGCAGTGTAGACATTGTTAATGTTGTAGCTGGAAACGGCAGATTAAAAAAAATATATATATATATATATATTTTTACATTGAATATCTACAGAGGCGTACAGAGGCCCATTAACAGCAACCATCACTCCTGTGTTCCAATGGCACGTTGTGTTAGCTAATCCAAATGTATCATTTTAAAAGGCTAATTGATCACTAGAAAACCCTTTTGCAATTATGTTAGCACAGCTGAAAACTGTTGTTCTGATTAAAGAAGCAATAAAACTGGCCTTCTTTAGACTAGTTGAGTATCTGGAGCGTCAGCATGTGTGGGTTCAATTATGGGCTCAAAATGGCCAGAAACAAATACTTTTCTAGTGACACTCATCAGTCTATTCTTGTTCTGAGAAATGAAGGCTATTCCATGCGAGAAATTGCCAAGAAACTGTAGATCTGGTACAACGCGGTGTACTACTCCCTTCACAGAAAAGAGCAAACTGACTAACCAGAATAGAAAGAGGAGTGGGAGGCCCCGGTGCACAACTGAGCAAGAGGACAAGTACATTAGAGTGTCTAGTTTGAGAAACAGAGTCCTCAACTGGCAGCTTCATTAAATATTACCCGCAAAACACCAGTCTCAACGTCAACAGTGAAGAGGTGACTCCTGGATGCTGGCCTTCTAGGCAGAGTTCCTCTGTCCAGTGTCTGTGTCCTTTTGCCCATCTTAATCTTTTCTTTTTATTGGCCAGTCTGAGGTATGGCTTTTTCTTTGCAACTCTGCCTAGAAGGCCAGCATCTCGGAGTCGCCTCTTCACTGTCGACGTTGAGACTGGTGTTTTCGGGGTACTGTTTAATGAAGCTTCCAGTTGAGGACTTGTGGTTCCAAACTTCTTCCATTTAAGAAGGATGGAGGCCACTGTGTTCCTGGGAACCTTCAATGCTGCAGACATTTTTTGGTAACCTTCCCCAGATCTGTGCCTCTTCACAATTCTGTCTCGGAGCTCTACTGACAATTCCTTCAACCTCATGGCTTAGTTTTTGCTCTGATATGCAACCGTGGGACCTTATATAGACAGGTGTGTGCCTTTCCAAATCATGTCCAATCAAATTAATTTACCACAGGTGGACTCCAATCAAATTGCAGGGTAGCCTAGTGGTTAGAGCATTGGACTAGTAACCAGAAGGTTGCAAGTTCAAATCCCTGACCTGACAAGGTACAAATCTGTCGTTCTACCCCTGTTCCTAGGCCGTCATTGAAAGTAAGAATTTGTTCTTAACTGACTTGCCTAGTTAAATAAAGGTAAAAAAATGGAAACAGGATGCACCGGAGCTCAATTTCAAATCTCATAGCAAATGGTCTGAATATTTATTTTTATTTTTAATACATTTGAAAAAATGTCTTAAAACCTGTTTTCACTTTGTCATTATGGGGTTTTGTGTATAGATTCCTGAGGAAAAACAATAAATGTAATAGATTGTAGAATGAGGCTGTAACATAACAAAATGAAGAAAAAGTCAAGGGGTCTGAATACTTTCCGAAGGCACTGTAAAACACACTATTACTGTTTCTAATGCAGTGTCCCCTCAGCCTCCCTCCTTTTCATCACTAGTCAGCACTAGCGTGGTGACGCGGTGTGTGTGTGTGTGTGTCTGGCCACAGATATCTGTAATGGAATGCTAATGTGCTGAGCTGTCCTTGTCGCTTCAGCACTACAGCAGATCAGGAACAGACAGGGACACGGTGCGTTGCGTTGCCACGGTTAATCTGCTACTGCAAGTCATTCTGGGTGTGTACCATGGGCCTGAGCGGCTAGTGCACTACTTTTGACCAGGGCCCATAGGGCTAGTGTACCTGGGGAAAAGGGGTCCCTGGTGAAAAGTATTACACTATAAAGAGAATAGGATGCCATTTGGGTCGCAGCCTCAGCCTGGTCTGGGTCTGGCCTGGCTGGATCAGTCGTCCGCTGGCACGGTGGCACAATGTGGTCTCTAGCACCGCCACTCCAAAGGGCCATTTAATGTGATCAGCGGCGTTGGCTGGCCTGCGTCATGCAGTGCAATCTTGGCCACCAACTCAAATGGCCCCAGAGCTAACAGAACAGAACCCAGTCTGTTCCTCTCCTCCCTCTCTCTCTCCTTCTTCCCTCTGATAACCCCTTCCTTCCTCCCCCCATGCTGTCTACCGCACCCCCAGGCATGCATTGGAGGAAAGGCAGTCAGACACGATTTGACTCAGGGGCTGTCGGCCGGGCCCACTGTAGTCAATCAGATGAATACTGAGCTCCAACACCCAATCTCTCTCTCTCTCTCTCTCTCTCTCTCTCTCTCTCTCTCTCTCTCTCTCTGTCTCTCTGTATCTCTCTCTCTCTAATGAGAGGAGAAGTGGAGGGGAACAGAGGGATGACAGGAAGATAGGGAGAGAGTGGAGGAGTGTGGATTCATTATATAAAGTTGGAAGTTCCATCAGCAGTAGATGAAATTCATATTTAATTTCCTAAATGACACAAACCATCCTCCAGCACCAGCAGCCAGCAGCACTAACAAACCTGGAAACCCTGGACTTCGGCTGTGTCTTAATTGACACCCTATTCCCTACATTTCACCAGAGCCAGCAGCAGCAGTAACATCTATATTGAAAACTGACCATTGTGTTTCGTCTCTGCACCATTACAGAGTACAGGCTAGCTATAGCCGCGGTAAAAGAAGGCTGATTTAGATGGAAAGAGAAATCCACTGCATTGTGCTGGCTGTCAACTGACCGCTCTATAGAGATGAGGGTCCTGGGTGTAGATGAAAGATAGATGGATAGCAGTGAGAGAGAGGAGGGTCCTGGGTGGATGAAAGATAGATGGATAGCAGTGAGAGAGAGGAGGGTCCTGGGTGGATGAAAGATAGATGGATAGCAGTGAGAGAGAGGAGGGTCCTGGGTGGATGAAAGATAGATGGATAGCAGTGAGAGAGAGGAGGGTCCTGGGTGGATGAAAGATAGATGGATAGCAGTGAGGGAGAGGAGGATCCTGGGTGGATGAAAGATAGATGGATAGCAGTGAGGGAGAGGAGGATCCTGGGTGGATGAAAGATAGATGGATAGCAGTGAGAGAGAGGAGGGTCCTGGGTGGATGAAAGATAGATGGATAGCAGTGAGAGAGAGACAGGGTCCTGGGTGGATGAAAGATAGATGGATAGCAGTGAGAGAGAGGAGGGTCCTGGGTGTAGATGAAAGATAGATGGATAGCAGTGAGAGAGAGGAGGATCCTGGGTGGATGAAAGATAGATGGATAGCAGTGAGGGAGAGGAGGGTCCTGGCTGGATGAAAGATAGATGGATAGCAGTGAGGGAGAGGAGGGTCCTGGGTGTGGATGAAAGATAGATGGATAGCAGTGAGAGAGAGGAGGATCCTGGGTGGATGAAAGATAGATGGATAGCAGCGAGAGAGAGACAGGGTCCTGGGTGTGGATTGAAGATAGATGGATAGCAGTGAGAGAGAGGAGGATCCTGGGTGTGGATGAAAGATAGATGGATAGCAGTGAGAGAGAGGAGGAAGAGGAAGCTGGACTGATAGAGTGAGGGAAGAGCAATACAGTCAACTAGGAAAGTCATTAGGAGCCCTGCTGTTTCACACACACACACACACACACACACACAGACAGACAGACAGACAGACAGACAGACAGACAGACAGACAGACAGACAGACAGACAGACAGACAGACAGACAGACAGACAGACAGACAGACAGACAGACAGACAGACAGACAGACGCACACACAATCATCTCTGAGAGGCTTGTCTTGTTGAGGTGGAGAGGAAGTGTCAGGCTTTTGATACAGATCCAATGTTAAAGTACAGAACTATACTTGTCGCCGTTTGTTGTTCCTAAGTGTGATTGTTGTTTCTCCGAAGGTCTTTGTCACGTCACTATAGTATCAAATCAAATCAAATGTATTTATATAGCCCTTCGTACATCAGCTGATATCTCAAAGTGCTGTACAGAAACCCAGCCTAAAACCCCAAACAGTAAGCAATGCAGGTGTAGAAGCACGGTGGCTAGGAAAAACTCCCTAGAAAGGCCAAAACCTAGGAAGAAACCTAGAGAGGAACCAGGCTATGTGGGGTGGCCAGTCCTCTTCTGGCTGTGCCGGGTGGAGATTATAACAGAACATGGCCAAGATGTTCAAATGTTCATAAATGACCAGCATGGTCGAATAATAATAAGGCAGAACAGTTGAAACTGGAGCAGCAGCACAGTCAGGTGGAAGTTGAAACTGGAGCAGCAGCATGGCCAGGTGGACTGGGGACAGCAAGGAGTCATCATGTCAGGTAGTCCTGGGGCATATAGTAACTATGCAAGTCACGAAGTCACTTGGTCACTAATGTGTCTGTAATATGTTACATTGGAAATTAAGCAGATTGGTTTGTCCTTTAAAGTGTGGGTCGTGGCTGACTACTGTTAGGACCAGGACGTAGATGTAGAAGTTATTGCAGTTTTATAACTTAGAGACAGAGCAGATGTCCTCATGTTTTGATAGGCTTTGACTCTCTGCCCTAGTCCTTTGGTTAGAATTTTCTTTATGTAGCTGGTGTTGTTCTTAGGGCTGTCCCCGAAGGTGTATGGCGAGTAACTTGAAGCTTTCCACCTTCTCCACTGCTGTCCTGTCTAGAGCGGTACTTCTACAGCGCTCTCTCCATCTTTAGTTAGGTCTCATCCTGCCAGTGTATTGGTCTAAAAGGATGGAAAGAGAACATTTAGGCTACTGTACACACATCCATACATGGCACAGGAGCTGAATAGGAAAATAATAGATACAGACTCTCTCACTCTGTCTCTCTATCTTTGGCTTGGTCTCACTCTGCCAGTGAACTGTTGTGTGCTTGTTGTAATGGTTTAAAATGATGGAAAGAATAGCCCATTTGTGCACGTCCAAGCATTTTACAGGCAAAGCATTTTACAGGCCAAACATTTTACAGGCAAAGCATTTTACAGGCCAAACATTTTACAGGCCAAGCATTTTACAGGCCAAGCATTTTACAGGCCAAGCATTTTACAGACAAATCATTTTACAGGCCAAACATTTTACAGGCCAAGCATTGTACAAGCCAAACATTTTACAGGCCAAGCATTGTACAAGCCAAACATTTTACAGGCCAAGCATTGTACAAGCCAAACATTTTACAGGCCAAGCATTGTACAAGCCAAACATTTTACAGGCCAAGCATTGTACAAGCCAAACATTTTACAGGCCAAGCATTGTACAAGCCAAACATTTTACAGACAAATCATTTCACAGGCCAAGCATTTTACAGACCAAACATTTTACAGGCCAAACATTTTATAGGCCAAACATTTTACAGACAAATCATTTCACAGGCCAAGCATTTTACAGACCAAACATTTTACAGACCAAGCATTTTACAGACCAAACATTTTACAGACCAAACATTTTACAGGCCAAACATTTTACAGACCAAACATTTTACAGACAAATCATTTCACAGGCCAAGCATTTTACAGACCAAACATTTTACAGACCAAGCATTTTACAGACCAAACATTTTACAGGCCAAACATTTTACAGACCAAACATTTTACAGACAAATCATTTCACAGGCCAAGCATTTTATAGGCCAAACATTTTACAGGCCAAACATTTTATAGGCCAAACATTTTACAGACAAATCATTTCACAGGCCAAGCATTTTACAGACCAAACATTTTACAGACCAAACATTTTACAGACCAAACATTTTATAGGCCAAACATTTTACAGACAAATCATTTCACAGGCCAAGCATTTTACAGACCAAATATTTTACAGACCAAACATTTTACAGGCAAAGCATTTTACAGACCAAACATGGGACAGGAGTTAGGGCAATAGAAGTGATGATACAGATGTCATGTCGTCTCTCTGTTTTCATACTGGGAGCAGGAGAGAGTGTGTGGACATTACAGTCTTTCTATAGTCTATCATGGACTATATCCTATGGTGAGCTGACATCACCTGTTTATTGTATTAGTCTTTCAGACATACTCAGACTTTATCCTACGGAGAATCATGTTTTGTGAGACAAGACAGACAAGGTCTCTCTGTTATTATAGCAGAATGAATGGCTGTCTTCATCAGGCACTTCTGTTCTGATCTGTGTTTTTCCCAGATTAGATATTCTGGCATATTAATCATGACGCATTGTCATTCACCTTATGTCGCGCATTATGGAGAAACAGAGACTGACACAGACGTACCAAATGGCATCCTATTTCCTATACAGTGTACTACTTTTGACCAGAGCCTTATGGGCCCTGATCAAAAGTAGTGCACTATATATGGAAAAGGGTGCCTTTTGGGATGAAACCTAACACTGCCTTGTGCTAAATTTCACCTGGTCCCCCGCAAACAAATGACAACAATTTTTTATTTTACTAGGCAAGTCAGTTAAGAACAAATTCTTATTTTCAATGACAGCCTAGTGGGTTAACTGCCTGTTCAGGGGAAGAACAACAGATGTGTACCTTGTCAGCTCGGGAACTCGAACTTGCAACCTTTCGGTTACTAGTCCAACGCTCTAACCACTAGGCTACCCTGCCGCCCCGATCCTAGATCCTAGATCAGCACTACTAGTTGGAGATACTTTATGGGCCCAGGTGTACGTTCTTCACCCAGGTGTACATTCGTCACCCAGGTGTGTGTTCGTCACCCAGGTGTACGTTCGTCACCTAGGTGTACGTTCGTCACCCAGGTGTGTGTTTGTCACCCAGGTGTGTGTTCGTCACCCAGGTGTACCTTCGTCACCCAGGTGTACCTTCGTCACCCAGTTGTGTGTTCGTCACCCAGGTGTACGTTCGTCACCCAGTTGTGTGTTCGTCACCCAGGTGTGTGTTCGTCACCCAGGTGTACATTCATCACCCAGGTGTGTGTTCGTCACCCAGGTGTGTGTTCGTAACCCAGGTGTGTGTTCGTCACTCAGGTGTGCGTTCGTCACTCAGGTGTACGTTCGTCACCCAGGTGTGTGTTCGTCACCCAGGTGTACGTTCGTCACCCAGGTGTGCGTTCGTCACCCAGGTGTGCGTTCGTCACCCAGGTGTACGTTCGTCACCCAGTTGTGTGTTCGTCATCCAGGTGTGTGTTCGTCACCCAGTTGTGTGTAAGCCACCCAGGTGTGTGTAAGTCACCCAGTTGTGTGTTCGTCATCCAGGTGTGTGTTCGTCACCCAGTTGTGTGTTCATCATCCAGGTGTGTGTTCGTCACCCAGGTGTGTGTTCGTCACCCAGTTGTGTGTTCGTCACCCAGGTGTGTGTTCATCACCCAGGTGTGTGTTCGTCACCCAGGTGTACATTCGTCACCCAGGTGTGTGTTCGTCACCCAGGTGTGTGTTCGTCACCCAGGTGTACCTTCGTCACCCAGTTGTGTGTTCGTCACCCAGGTGTGTGTTCGTCACCCAGGTGTACGTTCGTCACCCAGTTGTGTGTTCGTCACCCAGTTGTGTGTTCGTCACCCAGGTGTGTGTTCGTCACCCAGGTGTGTGTTCGTCACCCAGGTGTGTGTTCGTCACCCAGGTGTACATTCGTCACCCAGGTGTGTGTTCGTCGTCACCCAGGTGTACGTTCGTCACCCAGTTGTGTGTTCGTCATCCAGGTGTGTGTTCTTCACCCAGTTGTGTGTAAGCCACCCAGGTGTGTGTAAGTCACCCAGTTGTGTGTTCGTCATCCAGGTGTGTGTTCGTCACCCAGTTGTGTGTAAGTCACCCAGGTGTGTGTAAGTCACCCAGTTGTGTGTTCGTCATCCAGGTGTGTGTTCGTCACCCAGGTGTGTGTTCGTCACCCAGGTGTGTGTTTGTCACTCAGGTGTGCGTTCGTCACCCAGGTGTGCGTGCGTCACCAAGTTGTGCATTCGTCTCCCATTGTGCGTTCGTCACCCAGGTGTGTGTTCGTCACCCAGCTGTGCGTTCGTCACTCAGGTGTGCCCACGCTCAGAGAAAGGGCCACAACTCGCCCTCTTTTCTCCCATGTCTCTAAGGACCTCATTTTTCCTTCAGTGTGATGATGTGGTAATGAAGATGGGGAGCAACAGTAATTATCATAATAATATAATTAAGCATAGCCCCTTTACCCCTACCTACATGTATACATGTACAAATTACGTTGACTAACCTGTACCCCTGCACATTGACTCGGTACCGGTACCCTCTGTATATAGCCTTGTTATTGTTATGTCATTTTCTTGTGTTACTTTTTTACTTTATTTTATTTTTTACTTTAGTTTATGTAGTAAATGTTTTCTTAACTCTATTTCTTAAACTGCATTGTTGGTTAAGGGCTTGTAAGTAAGAATTGTATTCGGAGCATGTGACAAATACAATTTCATTTGATTTGAAGAGATTAGGCCCAAGGGGGTGTGTCATATGGCCAGTATACCACAGCTAAGGCCTGATCTTAGTGCCTGGACACCGCCCCTACACGGAACCCAAACCGGCTGTGCGTGTGCGCCATCGTGCATACATTTATTTTGTCCCCCTACACCAAACGTGATCACGACACGCAGGTAAAAATATCAAAACAAACTCTGAACCAATGGCATTAATTTGGGGACAGGTTGAAAAGCATTAAACATGTATGGCAATTTAGCTAGTTAGCTTGCACTTGCTAGCTAATTTGTCCTGGGATATAAACATTGAGTTGTTATTTGAAATGCACAAGCTCCTCTACTCCGCCAATTAATCCACACATAAAACGGCCAACCGAATCGTTTCTAGTCATCTCTCCTCCTTCCAGGCTTTTTCATCTTTGAACTTATATGGTGATTGGCATCGAAACTTTCATAGTATTACCACGACTACCGGCAAAACATTTCATCTTTCAATCACCCACGTGGGTATAACCAATGAGGAGATGGCACGTGGGTACCTGCTTCTATAAACCAATGAGGAGATGGGAGAGGCAGGACTTTCAGCGTGAGAAATAGAAAGGTGTTCTATTTTAGCCTGTGGCATCGCAGACGCTCGTTGGCGCGCGAGAGCAGTGTGGGTGCAATAATTGAATAAAATGGATTTCAAAATGTATTTTGCGATGCTCAAGCACGCGACGTGTCCGGTCTGGTCAGCATGTTAGCCGTGGTATATTGGCCGTATACTATAAACCCTTACTGTTATAAACCTGTTACCAACGTAATTAGATCAGTAAAATAATTTATGGGGTCACCCCCGTGGTATACGGTCCGATATACCACGGCTTTCAGCCAATCAGCATTCAGGGCTGGAACCACCCGGTTTATAATAATATATACGCCATTTAAAGTATAAACCACTGTAGTAGCCTACTGTATGTTGTCTGCTCTTAAACTCACTGTGTCAACAGACCAGTATGCTGTACATATCCACCAAAGGTATTCACTGGCCGTGGTGAGAATATCATCTGTATTACTTGAAAAACACATTTCAAACACTTGTAGAACCGCTCATCTAAAGGCATGATCCTGCACAATATACTTAGGCTCATACTACTGTAATTGACAAAACGTGATTCCCCAAAAATAGCTTGGGTAAGTACTGAGCTCAGTGTGGTAACTAACCAGGGTGTGTGTTTGTGTGTCTCCAGGTGTTCAACACCTACTGTAACGAGGACTATGACAGGAGGAATGAGGAGGTGGACCCGGTGGCCTCGTCAGCAGAGTACGAACTGGAGAAGAGGGTGGAGAAACTGGAGCTGTTCCCTGTAGAGCTGGAGAAAGGTAGGAAGACCTGGGGACGATCCCAAATAGACCCATAAAACCATATCCTATATAACCCTACCCCATATAACCATATCCTATATAACCCTACCCCATATAACCATATCCTATATAACCCTACCCCATATAACCATATCCTATATAACCCTACCCCATATAACCATATCCTATATAACCCTACCCCATATGCACTATCCCTTCACTCCCTACCCCATATGCACTATCCCCTCACTCCCTACCCCATATGCACTATCCCTTCACTCCCTACCCCATATGCACTTCATGTAGGTAAATATGGTTAGCTTTGTGGACATTCGTATACCACATTGTTTATACCTGTCCAGTCCTTTCAGATTACACAAATGCATAGTGGTTAGTGCTAGGGGTCAATTTGGGGTTCGGCATAAAACATTTCCCAGATAAAACTGAAGAGGAAATACAAAGGGATATATTAGCTAGTGTCTGCAGGGTTAGGGTTAGCTAGTGTCTGCAGGGTTAGGGTTAGGGTTAGGGTTAGCTAGTGTCTGCAGGGTTAGGGTTAGCTAGTGTCTGCAGGGTTAGGGTTAGGGTTAGGGTTAGCTAGTGTCTGCAGGGTTAGGGTTAGAGTTAGCTAGTGTCTACAGGGTTAGGGTTAGCTAGTGTCTGCAGGGTTAGGGTTAGCTAGTGTCTACAGGGTTAGGGTTAGGGTTAGCTAGTGTCTACAGGGTTAGGGTTAGGGTTAGCTAGTGTCTGCAGGGTTAGGGTTAGCTAGTGTCTGCAGGGTTAGGGTTAGGGTTAGCTAGTGTCTGCAGGGTTAGGGTTAGCTAGTGTCTGCAGGGTTAGGGTTAGCTAGTGTCTGCATGGTTAGGGTTAGGGTTAGCTAGTGTCTACAGGGTTAGGGTTAGCTAGTGTCTGCAGGGTTAGGGTTAGCTAGTGTCTACAGGGTTAGGGTTAGCTAGTGTCTGCAGGGTTAGGGATAGCTAGTGTCTGCAGGGTTAGGGTTAGGGTTAGCTAGTGTCTACAGGGTTAGGGTTAGCTAGTGTCTGCAGGGTTAGGGATAGCTAGTGTCTGCAGGGTTAGGGTTAGCTAGTGTCTACATGGTTAGGGTTAGGGTTAGCTAGTGTCTGCAGGGTTAGGGTTAGCTAGTGTCTGCAGGGTTAGGGTTAGGGTTAGCTAGTGTCTGCAGGGTTAGGGTTAGCTAGTGTCTGCAGGGTTAGGGTTAGGGTTAGCTAGTGTCTGCAGGGTTAGGGTTAGCTAGTGTCTGCAGGGTTAGGGTTAGGGTTAGCTAGTGTCTGCAGGGTTAGGGTTAGCTAGTGTCTACAGGGTTAGGGTTAGCTAGTGTCTGCAGGGTTAGGGTTAGCTAGTGTCTGCAGGGTTAGGGTTAGGGTTAGCTAGTGTCTGCAGGGTTAGGGTTAGCTAGTGTCTGCATGGTTAGGGTTAGCTAGTGTCTACAGGGTTAGGGTCAGGGTTAGCTAGTGTCTGCAGGATTAGGATTAGCTAGTGTCTACAGGGTTAGGGTTAGGGTTAGCTAGTGTCTGCAGGGTTAGGGTTAGCTAGTGTCTGCAGGGTTAGGGTTAGCTAGTGTCTGCAGGGTTAGGGTTAGCTAGTGTCTGCAGGGTTAGGTTTAGCTAGTGTCTACCGGGTTAGGGTTAGCTAGTGTCTGCAGGGTTAGGGTTAGCTAGTGTCTGCAGGGTTAGGGTTAGCTAGTGTCTGCAGGGTTAGGGTTAGCTTGTGTCTGCAGGGTTAGGGTTAGCTAGTGTCTGCAGGGTTAGGGTTAGCTAGTGTCTGCAGGGTTAGGGTTAGGGTTATCTAGTGTCTGCAGGGTTAGGGTTAGCTTGTGTCTGCAGGGTTAGGGTTAGCTAGTGTCTGCAGGGTTAGGGTTAGCTAGTGTCTGCAGGGTTAGGATTATGGTTATCTAGTGTCTGCAGGGTTAGGTTAGGGTTATCTAGTGTCTGCAGGGTTAGGGTTAGGGTAAGCTAGTGTCTGCAGGGTTAGGGTTAGGGTTAGCTAGTGTCTGCAGGATTAGGACTAGCTAGTGTCTGCAGACAGCTAGTTGTTCTCTGCGGCTTCCTTGCGATGGGTAACAATGCTTTGAGGGTGGCTGTTGTCGATGTGTGCAGAGGGTCCCTGGTTCGAGCCCAGGTAGGGGCGAGGAGAGGGACGGAAGCTATACTTTTACATATGCATGCAAGCACACAAACACACGGCATGCCCCCCCCACAAACACACACAGACACTTGTCATTGTATAACTCCTATCTCCTCTCTGCCAGATGATGATGGCCTTGGTATCAGCATCATAGGGATGGGAGTGGGTGCTGACGCTGGTCTGGAGAAACTGGGAATCTTTGTCAAGACTGTCATTGAGGGCGGGGCGGCTGAGAGAGATGACAGGTAAGAGCTTTCTGCTTCCTGAGTAGGTGCCAACTCAATCCATACACACAAGTGCACATACACAGACAAGTGCACACTATGCGTTCTGACATTGCTCATCCATATATTTATATATTCTTAACTCCATTCCTTTACTTAGATTTGTATGTGTTGGGTATATGTTTTGAAATTGTCAGATATTACTTGTTAGATATTACTTCACTGTTTGAGCTAGAAACACACGCATTTTGCTACACGTGCGTGCAATAAAAAACACACACACACACACACACACACACACACACACACACACACACAACCAGGGAGCGAGATCCCCTGAATCCAATCTGCATTATCTAACACTGAGCCTCCCAGTCCCAGTCCCACCTCACACCTTGCTAAAAATCTGAGGGTGAATCTCTCTTGGTTAGAGATTTAACATGAGACTGAGATAGAGAACAGAGAGGTCTAGCTGGCTGCCCTCAGGTGTGCTGTTGTGGGCGGAAAGCTGGGAAGCGCTCTGTGCTCAGAATGCCATTTCCTTTTCATCATTAGGTCCCTGCCTGACTGTCAGCTGGTTATGAGTGGTGCTTAATTAGTCGGTGTGTGGATTCCAAATACACCTTCATTCCTACATAGTAAACTACTTTTGACCAGGGCCAATAGAGTAGTGTCAGTACTGTACATGAATCGATACTATTGGTTCCCCTTTGCGGCTGTGTGATTGTTTCACGACCCCTTGACCAATGAAATGTTTTCAAAATAGCTTGTCATCAAAACTCTTCAGTCCATTGGCTCTCAAATCAAATCAAATCAAATTGTATTTGTCACATACACATGGTTAGCAGATGTTAATGCGAGTGTAGCGAAATGCTTGTGCTTCTAGTTCCGACAATGCAGTAATAACCAACAAGTAATCTAGCTAACAATTCCAAAACTACTACCTTATAGACACAAGTGTAAGGGGATAAGAATATGTACATAAAGATATATGAGTGAGTGATGGTACAGAGCGGCATAGGCAAGATACAGTAGATGGTATTGAGTGCAGTATATACATATGAGATGAGTATGTAAACAAAGTGGCATAGTTAAATTGGCTAGTGATACATGTATTACATAAAGATGCAGTAGATGATATAGAGTACAGTATATACATATACATATGAGATGAATAATGTAGGGTATGTAAACATTATATTAGGTAGCATTGTTTAAAGTGGCTAGTGATATATTTTACATCATTTCCCATCAATTCCCATTATTAAAGTGGCTGGAGTTGAGTCAGTATGTTGGCAGCAGCCACTCAATGTTAGTGGTGGCTGTTTAACAGTCTGATGGCCTTGATATAGAAGCTGTGTTTCAGTCTCTCTGTCCCCGCTTTGATGCACCTGTACTGACCTCGCCTTCTGGATGATAGCGGGGTGAACAGGCAGTGGCTCGGGTGGTTGTTGTCCTTGATGATCTTTATGGCCTTCCTGTGACATCGGGTGGTGTAGGTGTCCTGGAGGGCAGGTAGTTTGCCCCTGGTGATGCGTTGTGCAGACCTCACTACCCTCTGGAGAGCCTTACGGTTGTGGGCGGAGCAGTTGCCGTACCAGGCGGTGATACAGCCCGACAGGATGCTCTCGAAGTCGCTCTGGATAAGAGCGTCTGCTAAATGACTTAAATGTAAATGTAAATGTAAGTTTGTGAGTGCTTTTGGTGACAAGCCAAATTTCTTCAGCCTCCTGAGGTTGAAGAGGCGCTGCTGCGCCTTCTTCACGATGCTGTCTGTGTGGGTGGACCAATTCAGTTTGTCTGTGATGTGTACGCCGAGGAACTTAAAACTTACTACCCTCTCCACTACTGTTCCATCAATGTGGATAGGGGGGTGTTCCCTCTGCTGTTTCCTGAAGTCCACAATCATCTCCTTAGTTTTGTTGACGTTGAGTGTGAGGTTATTTTCCTGACACCACACTCCGAGGGCCCTCACCTCCTCCCTGTAGGCCGTCTCGCCGTTGTTGGTAATCAAGCCTACCACTGTTGTGTCGTCCGCAAACTTGATGATTGAGGCCACGCACGCCTCCATGTCAATGTTGTCCGTTAAACCCTATATCTCCACCACGGCTCTTGAAGGGAAGCCAGGGTTGTGATGTCTGTGGTTTTCCTGCATTTTGGGCTACTTTAAAAACAATGTCGTGGGTGAAAATGTATTGTAAGTTACCTTGTGTTGTTATGCAGTTATTAATGGCCATGTTTGGTTAATTAAATTGGAAGTGATCAAAGCTCCATCGCAAAACCGAATTTTGATTCTAACTTCTTTACTTCGATATTCCTTCTTAATTGGCTCCATAATATTATGGAAAAAGGGTTTATTTTATAAATGTCTTTCAAAGTCTTTCAAGATATGGTCACCCTCTGGTTTGTATTGTCATTGGATCAACTTAGTCCTTTTTGAACAGACTAAAGATTTATCTATTTGACAATATTAATAAAGTATTTCCTGATTTAACACAGCAAATCTACTGCGGCAATTTACCCAACACTATGATTGGAAACTAATGTTGGTGGAGCCTACTGTTATTTTATTAGTTTCTGTTACGAGTAAATGAGTGAAGAGGTGTGGAGTCAGGCGCAGAGAGCAAAAGATGTGGGAAAAACAACACGCTTTAATGTCCCGGAAACATAACATGAACAAAAGTGGAAACACAAATGAACAGAAATATAAACGGACAGCGTGAAACCCAAATGCCAACAAAAATACACTCAAACAAGAAAACAGGCGAACAAGCCCGCACGAAACAGAAGCGGGCTGAACAGACTATATATAACCCTATCCTAACAACCAAACAAGAAACAGGTGCTACCAATTAGACAGAACTAAACGAACACAGAACAACGGATCGGCGATAGCTAGTAGACCGGCGACGCCGAGCGCCGAGCGCCACCCGAACAAGAAGGGGAGTCACCTTCGGTAATATTCGTGACAGTACCCCCCGCTGACGCGCAGCCCCCGCAGTGCGCCGACGCTGGCCTCGGGGACGACCCAGGGGCCGAGGCGCTGGGCGATCCGGACGGAGGCGATGGAATTCACTCAACATAGATGGGTCTAGAATATCCCTCACCGGAACCCAGCACCTCTCCTCCGGACCATACCCCTCCCAGTCAACGAGGTACTGCAAGCCCCTCACCCGGCGTCTCGAGTCCAGAATAGCTCGTATCTTGTACGCCGGGGACCCCTCGATGTCCAGAGGGGGCGGAGGAACCTCCGGAACCTCATCTTCCTGCATGGGACCAGCTACCACCGGCCTGAGAAGAGACACATGAAATGAGGGGTTAATACGATAATACGAAGGAAGTAATAATCGATAACAAACCTCATTTATTCTCCTCAGGACTTTAAATGGCCCTATACACTGCGGACCCAGCTTCCGGCAGGGCAAGCGGAGGGGCAGGTTTCGGGTCGAGAGCCAGTCCCTGTCCCCAGGTGCAAACACGGGGGCCTCACTGCGGTGACGGTCAGCGCTCTTCTTCTGCCTTATACTCGCTTGGCGTAATGACTCTTGGACCGCCCTCCAGGTCTCCTTAGAGCGCTGTACCCACTCCTTCACCGCAGGAGCCTCAGTCTGGCTCTGATGCCACGGTGCCAGGACTGGCTGGTACCCCAACACGCACTCAAATGGTGACATGTTGGTAGAGGAGTGGCTTAGTGAGTTCTGGGCTATTTCTGCCCAGGGAATATATCTCGCCCACTCCCCTGGCCGGTCCTGGCAATACGACCGCAGAAACCTACCCACCTCCTGGTTAACTCTCTCCACCTGCCCATTACTCTCCGGGTGATACCCTGAGGTCAGGCTGACCGAGACCCCCAGACGTTCCATAAATGCCCTCCAAACACGGGAGATAAATTGGGGGCCCCGATCAGAAACTATATCCTCGGGCACCCCGTAGTGCCGGAAGACATGGGTGAAAAGAGCTTCCGCAGTCTGTAGGGCCGTAGGGAGACCGGGCAATGGGATAAGACGGCAGGACTTAGAGAACCGATCCACAACGACCAGGATTGTAGTGTTACCCTGAGAGGGGGGAAGGTCAGTAAGAAAATCCACCGATAGATGGGTCCACGGCCGTTGTGGAACGGGAAGAGGTTGTAATTTACCTTTTGGCAGGTGTCTAGGAGCCTTACTCTGGGAACACACCGAACAGGAGGAAACATAGAATCGCACATCCCTCCTCAAAGTGGGCCACCAGTACTTCCTCTCAAGACCTCTCACTGTCCTAAAAATACCTGGGTGACCCGACGAGGGTAGACAACGAGCCCATCGAATCAATTGATCACGGACAGCCAGCGGCACGTACCTACGACCCTCCGGACACTGTGGAGGCGCAGGTTCCTCCCTTAGCGCCCGCTCGATGTCCGCGTCCACATCCCATACTACTGGTGCCACCAGCTTGGCTGCCGGAATGATGGGAGTAGGATCGATGGACCTGTCCTCAGTGTCATAGAGTCTTGACAGCGCGTCAGCCTTAGTGTTGAGGGAACCTGGTCTATACGAGATAGTGAAACGAAATCTAGTGAAAAACATGGCCCACCTTGCCTGACGAGGATTCAGTCTCCTAGCTGTTCGGATATACTCCAGGTTACGATGGTCAGTCCAGATAAGGAAAGGGTGCTTAGCCCCCTCAAGCCAGTGTCTCCACACCTTCAGGGCCTTAACCATAGCCAACAACTCCCTATCCCCCACATCATAATTCCGCTCCGCTGGCCCGAGTTTCTTCGAAAAAAAGGCACAGGGGCGGAGCTTCGGTGGCGCACCCGAACGCTGTGAGAGCACCGCTCCAACCCCAGCCTCGGATGCGTCCACCTCTACTATAAACGCCAAAGAAGGGTCCGGATGTGCCAACACCGGCGCCTCAGTAAACATCGCCTTCAACTTATGAAAAGCTCCGTTCGCCTCTGCTGACCACTGCAAACGCACCGGCCCTCCCTTCAGCAGTGAGGTAATAGGGGCAGCTACCTGACCAAAACCCCGGATAAACCTCCGGTAGTAATTAGCAAATCCCAAGAACCGCTGCACCTCCTTTACCGTGGTCGGAGTCGGCCAATTACGCACGGCCTTTATGCGGTCACCCTCCATTACCAAACCAGAGCTGGAAATGCGATAACCCAGGAAGGAAACTGATTGTTTGGAAAACTCACATTTCTCCGCCTTCACATACAGGTCATGCTCCAGCAGTCGTCTAAGAACTTTGCGCACAAGAGATACATGCGCAGTGCGTGTAGCGGAGTAGATCAAAATATCGTCAATATACACCACTACACCCTGTCCGTGCAGGTCTCTGAGAATCTCATCCACGAAGGATTGAAATATAGCTGGAGCATTCTTTAAACCGTATGGCATGACGAGGTACTCATAATGGCCAGACGTAGTGCTAAATGCAGTTTTCCACTCATCTCCCTCCCGAATACGCACCAGATTATAAGCACTCCTGAGATCCAGTTTAGTGAAGAACTGCGCTCCGTGAAATGATTCCACTGCCGTAGCAATGAGAGGTAGTGGGTAACTAAAACCCACTGTGATGGAATTTAGACCTCTATAATCAATACACGGACGTAAACCACCATCTTTTTTCTTCACAAAAAAAGAAACTCGAAGAGACAGGTGACATGGAGGGCCGAATATACCCCTGTCCCAGAGCCTCGGTGATATACGTTTCCATAGCCACCTTCTCCTCCTGGGACAAAGGATACACATGACTCCTGGGGAGTGCAGCATTACCCTGAAGGTTTATCACGCAATCCCCCTGCCTATGGGGTGGTAATTGGGTCGCCTTCTTTTTACTGAAAACGATAGCCAAATCGTCATACTCAGCTGGAATGCGCACGGTGGAAACCTGGTCTGGACTCTTCACCGTTGTCGCACCGATGGAAACCCCTACACACCTGCCTGAACACTCATCAGACCACCCCTGTAGAGTTCCCTGTTTCCACAAAATCGTAGGATTATGAATAGCTAGCCAGGGAATCCCCAGTACAACTGGAAACGCAGGTGAATCGATAAGGAACAAACTAATTCGCTCCTTGTGATTCCCCTGCGTAATCATCTCCAACGAAATTGTGGCTCTCTTCACCAGCCCTGACCCTAATGGTCGACTATCTAAAGAGTGCACGGTAAAAGGGGGGTCTACTTTTACTAACGGAATCCTCAACCTCTGAGCGAGTCCGCGATCTATAAAGTTTCCAGCTGCGCCTGAATCTACCAGTGCCTTATGCTGGAGAGAAGGAGAATAATTAAGGAAACAAATTAATAGGAACATGTGACCAACAGGAAACTCTGGGAGAGTGTGGTGCTTACTCACCTGGGGTGACCGATGAGTGTTCTGCCTGCCCTCTCGATTCCCAGATGAATTCCTCCAGCACCGACCAGACGTGTGCCCTCTCCGGCCACAACTGGTACAGGAGGAGCTTCCTCCTCCGATCTCCCTTGACGTGGTCCCTCCTAGCTCCATCGGGATAGGGGCAGGAGGATCAGGAGGTAGAACTGACAGGACCCTTTCAGAACGTCCACGAGCAGCTAGCAGATGGTCCAACCGGATCGACAGGTCTATCAGTCCATCCAGGCTAATAATGTCTAAGTAATCATTCCTAACAGGTAATAATGTCTATCAGGTAATAATGCCTAAGAGGTAATAATGCTTAACAGGCAATAATGTATAACAGACAATAATGCACAACCAGGCAATAATGTCTACCAGGTGTTACGAGTAAATGAGTGAAGAGGTGTGGAGTCAGGCGCAGAGAGCAAAAGATGTGGGAAAAACAACACGCTTTAATGTCCCGGAAACATAACATGAACAAAAGTGGAAACACAAATGAACAGAAATATAAACGGACAGCGTGAAACCCAAATGCCAACAAAAATACACTCAAACAAGAAAACAGGCGAACAAGCCCGCACGAAACAGAAGCGGGTTGAACAGACTATATATAACCCTATCCTAACAACCAAACAAGAAACAGGTGCTACCAATTAGACAGAACTAAACGAACACAGAACAACGGATCGGCAATAGCTAGTAGACCGGCGACGACGACCGCCGAGCGCCACACGAACAAGAAGGGGAGTCACCTTCGGTAATATTCGTGACAGTTTCTTATTTATGTTATCCATAAGTGTCTGGTATGGTCATTTCTTATTTAAAAAGGAGGGTAAAATATCCCTGGACTGTCCATATTTGAAATGTGTAAACAAATTATCGGAGGGATTGAGTTATTTGTGCCAGAAGGGAGTAGGCCGGAATCAAACCAACGCTGACCCGGATGGCTTTATATGTGTGTGTTGAAGACGGCGGTCCTAACTGCTAGATCACCAAAGGCCCCGATTGAACTCAATTTTGACAGTTCATTCGTAACCATAGGATACACTCAACACTGTATGTCGTAGCCTAGTGGATACCAATATATCTATCTTGTGTCATTAAGCTAAATAAAACGACGGTTGTTAATGTGTAGGGCTGCATTTCAGATCTTTGTTGCAGTAATAGGACCTAGGCTTAGCGTTTGAGCGAGCTAGAGAGAATATTATTTTGATAGCAAGCCTGATCCCAATGACACGACAGCCCCCGCATGGAAAGAGAACGGCTTATTTTCAACAATCATTTGAATTTCCTGATGGAACAGGAAAAATCTCCGCAACAAAAGAGTGATCAAGTTAAGATCCGACATCCGTTTTTGAGTCCCAAATGTATTCTCTACAAAGTGCACTACTTTTGACCAGAGCCCTATGGGCCCTGGCCAAAAGTAGTGCACTAAATAGGGAAGTGAATAGGGTGCCATTGGGGACACAGACACTTGGATAACCTTGTGTCCTCTGTTGACCAAAGTTGCGTTGGCTCACAATCCCTGAGCGCTAGCAGGCAGCGCTAGCTACACATCCTGTCAGGTCCTAGCTAACGCCATGATTTGAATAGGGTTAGGTAATAGTGCTGCTCCACTATTGTAATGGAGAGTGGTTGCCTCAAGACAGTCTTGCTCTGTATTCAGTCATTTACTTCCTGGTCTATGCTGACCATATCTCGCTATGTATTTCTATGTATTTCTCATGCCTGCTTCCTGTGTGTTCTCTTCAACATCATCAGTTTGATAATCGGCAATGGCATAATTTCTGAACACAGTTTCAAAACCAGATTATGAATTCCCCTGACTTAGATTACATATTTTCTATGCAACCATTACTATTCTAATCACTCTGTATAGTGCCACACCAGTGCATAGTTTACTACTGCACAGTGGATCCTTAAGGTGTTTTCATAACTGTGGGGAGCGATTTATTTATTTTTTTTCACTTTTATTTAACCAGGTAGGCTAGTTGAGAACAAGTTCTCATTTGCAACTGCGACCTGGCCAAGATAAAGCATAGCAGTGTGAACAGACAACACAGAGTTACACATGGAGTAAACAATTAACAAGTCAATAACACAGTAGAGAAAAAAAAGGGGGGGAGTCTATATACAATGTGTGCAAAAGGCATGAGGTAGGCGAATAATTACAATTTTGCAGATTAACACTGGAGTGATAAATGATCAGATGGTCATGTACAGGTAGAGATATTGGTGTGCAAAAGAGCAGAAAAGTAAATAAATAAAACAGTATGGGGATGAGGTAGGTGAAAATGGGTGGGCTATTTACCAATAGACTATGTACAGCTGCAGCGATCGGTTAGCTGCTCAGATAGCTGATGTTTGAAGTTGGTGAGGGAGATAAAAGTCTCCAACTTCAGCGATTTTTGCAATTCGTTCCAGTCACAGGCAGCACTGTACTGGAACGAAAGGCGGCCAAATGAGGTGTTGGCTTTAGGGATGATCAATGAGATACACCTGCTGGAGCGCGTGCTACGGATGGGTGTTGCCATCGTGACCAGTGAACTGAGATAAGGCGGAGCTTTACCTAGCATGGACTTGTAGATGACCTGGAGCCAGTGGGTCTGGCGACGAATATGTAGCGAGGGCCAGCCGACTAGAGCATACAAGTCGCAGTGGTGGGTGGTATAAGGTGCTTTAGTGACAAAACGGATGGCACTGTGATAGACTGCATCCAGTTTGCTGAGTAGAGTGTTGGAAGCCATTTTGTAGATGACATCGCCGAAGTCGAGGATCGGTAGGATAGTCAGTTTTACTAGGGTAAGCTTGGCGGCGTGAGTGAAGGAGGCTTTGTTGCGGAATAGAAAGCCGACTCTTGATTTGATTTTCGATTGGAGATGTTTGATATGAGTCTGGAAGGAGAGTTTGCAGTCTAGCCAGACACCTAGGTACTTATAGATGTCCACATATTCAAGGTCGGAACCATCCAGGGTGGTGATGCTAGTCGGGCATGCAGGTGCAGGCAGCGATCGGTTGAAAAGCATGCATTTGGTTTTACTCGCGTTTAAGAGCAGTTGGAGGCCACGGAAGGAGTGTTGTATGGCATTGAAGCTCGTTTGGAGGTTAGATAGCAGTGTCCAATGACGGGCCGAAAGTATATAGAATGGTGTCGTCTGCGTAGAGGTGGATCAGGGAATCGCCCGCAGCAAGAGCAACATCATTGATATATACAGAGAAAAGAGTCGGCCCGAGAATTGAACCCTGTGGCACCCCCATAGAGACTGCCAGAGGACCGGACAGCATGCCCTCCGATTTGACACACTGAACTCTGTCTGCAAAGTAATTGGTGAACCAGGCAAGGCAGTCATTCGAAAAACCGAGGCTACTGAGTCTGCCGATAAGAATATGGTGAGTGACAGAGTCGAAGGCCTTGGCAAGGTCGATGAAGACGGCTGCACAGTACTGTCTTTTATCGATGGCGGTTATGATATCGTTTAGTACCTTGAGTGTGGCTGAGGTGCACCCGTGACCGGCTCGGAAACCAGATTGCACAGTCGCTTTCAGAACATCTGCTATCTGGATTTGGGTAAAGGAGAACCTGGAGAGAACCTGGAGAGGCTTGGGCGAGGAGCTGCGGGGGGGGCGGAGCTGTTGGCCGAGGTTGGAGAAGCCAGGCGGAAGGCATGGCCAGCCGTTGAGAAATGCTTATTGAAGTTTTCGATAATCATGGATTTATCGGTGGTGACCGTGTTACCTAGCCTCAGTGCAGTGGGCAGCTGGGAGGAGGTGCTCTTGTTCTCCATGGACTTCACAGTGTCCCAGAACTTTTTGGAGTTGGAGCTACAGGATGCAAACTTCTGCCTGAAGAAGCTGGCCTTAGCTTTCCTGACTGACTGCGTGTATTGGTTCCTGACTTCCCTGAACAGTTGCATATCACGGGGACTATTCGATGCTATTGCAGTCCGCCACAGGATGTTTTTGTGCTGGTCGAGGGCAGTCAGGTCTGGAGTGAACCAAGGGCTGTATCTGTTCTTGGTTCTGCATTTTTTGAACGGAGCATGCTTATCTAAAATGGAGAGGAAGTTACTTTAAAAAAATGACCAGGCATCCTCAACTGACGGGATGAGGTCAATGTCCTTCCAGGATACCCGGGCCAGGTCGATTAGGAAGGCCTGCTCACAGAAGTGTTTTAGGGAGCGTTTGACAGTGATGAGGGGTGGTCGTTTGACTGCGGCTCCATAGCGGATACAGGCAATGAGGCAGTGATCGCTGATATCCTGGTTGAAGACAGCGGAGGTGTATTTGGAGGGCCAGTTGGTCAGGATGACGTCTATGAGGGTGCCCTTGTTTACAGAGTTAGGGTTGTACCTGGTGGGTTCCTGGATGATTTGTGTGAGATTGAGGGCATCTAGCTTAGATTGTAGGACTGCCGGGGTGTTAAGCATATCCCAGTTTAGGTCACCTAACAGAACAAACTCTGATGCTAGATGGGGGGCGATCAATTCACAAATGGTGTCCAGGGCACAGCTGGGAGCTGAGGGGGGTCGGTAGCAGGCGGCAACAGTGAGAGACTTATTTCTGGAGAGAGTAATTTTCAAAATTAGTAGTTCGAACTGTTTGGGTATGGACCTGGAAAGTATGACATTACTTTGCAGGCTATCTCTGCAGTAGACTGCAACTCCTCCCCCTTTGGCAGTTCTATCTTGACGGAAGATGTTATAGTTGGGTATGGAAATCTCTGAATTTTTAGTGGCCTTCCTGAGCCAGGATTCAGACACAGCAAGGACATCAGGGTTAGCAGAGTGTGCTAAAGCAGTGAGTAAAACAAACTTAGGGAGGAGGCTTCTGATGTTGACATGCATGAAACCAAGGCTTTTTCGATCACAGAAGTCAACAAATGAGGGTGCCTGGGGACATGCAGGGCCTGGGTTTACCTCCACATCACCCGCGGAACAGAGAAGGAGTAGTATGAGGGTGCGGCTAAAGGCTATCAAAACTGGTCGCCTAGAGCGTTGGGGACAGAGAATAAGAGGAGCAGGTTTCTGGGCATGGTAGAATATATTCAGGGCATAATGCGCAGACGGGTATGGTGGGGTGCGGGTACAGCGGAGGTAAGCCCAGGCCCCAGGTGATGATGAGAGAGGTTGTATCTCTGGACATGCTGGTTGTAATGGGTGAGGTCACCGCATGTGTGGGAGGTGGGACAAAGGAGTTATCAGGGGTATGAAGAGTGGAACTAGGGGGTCCATTGTGAACTAAAACAATGGTAACTAACCTGAACAACAGTATACAAGGCATATTGACATTTGAGAGAGACATACAGCGAGGCATACAGTAATCACAGGTGTTGAATTGGGAAAGCTAGCTAAAACAGTAGGTTAGACAACAACAGCTAATCAGCTGGCACGACAACAGCAGGTAAAATGGCGTTGACTAGGCAACGGGGCCAACAGATAAAACAAACAAGCAGAATGGAGTACCGTGATTAATGGACAGTCCAGCGTGCATCAGCTATGTGGCCAAGAGATCAGTGTCCAGGGGGCAGCGGTGGATGGGGCAGGGAAGCTGGACTGGCGAGTGTTATCCAGGTTAAAAAAAACTAACAATGACTAAATAGCTTGTAGCTAGTTAGCTGGTTAGCTTCTGGAGGTTCTTGAGTGTGTTCTAAAAATTTTAAAATAATAGCGATTCCGTATCACGTTGGGTGAGGCAGGTTTCCGGAAGGTATAAACAAATTAAAAATCAAAAAGAGATAGAAAGTAAATATGGGTGTTTGGGACGCGGTGATGCAGACGGTTAGCAGGCCTGTGCTAGCAAGCTAACAGTTCGTAGATAGCTAGATAGCTAGTTGTGAAGATCCAGCTGAAAAATGTTCCATTTGCGGTGGGATTCCGGGGAAGAATCCGGGGATGAAAAAAATAAATAGGTCCGTTATGCTCTGGTTAGAGTCGCGTTGTTCGAACTGGCGAGAGCTTTCCGGGCTGAAGGTTAGCTGATGACCGGTTAGCTGAAGACCGCTAGCATGGCTAGTGGTTAGCTGGCTAGCTTCAGTTGAGCTTCAGTTGAGGGGTTCCGGTTCCGAAGTAAATATAAATATAAATACTTTAGGAAAAATAGCTACATTGGGTGAGGCGGGTTGCAGGAGAGTAGTTGGAAGCTTAGGTTTAGCAAAAAGTTTTTAAAGAGATATGCGAAGAAAAATATGTAAAAAACGAAAAAGATATATACAGGGGACACGACACGACAGGACGGCTTACTGCTACGCCATCTTGGAAGATGATAGAGAGAGGATAACGGTGAGGAACTATAGAGAGAGAGGATAACTGTGGGGAACTATAGAGAGAGAGAATAACTGTGGGGAACTATAGAGAGAGAGGATAACTGTGGGGAACGATAGAGAGAGAGGATAACTGTGGGGAACTATAGAGAGAGAGGATAACTGTGGGGAACTATAGAGAGAGAGAATAACTGTGAGGAACTATATAGAGAGAGGATAACTGTGGGGAACTATAGAGAGAGAGGATAACTGTGGGGAACTATAGAGAGAGAGGATAACTGTGAGGAACTATATAGAGAGAGGATAACTGTGGGGAACTATAGAGAGAGAGAATAACTGTGGAGAACTATAGAGAGAGAGGATAACTGTCGGGAACAATAGAGAGAGAGGATAACTGTGAGGAACTATATAGAGAGAGGATAACTGTGGAGAACTATAGAGAGAGAGGATAACTGTGAGGAACTATATAGAGAGAGGATAACTGTGGGGAACTATAGAGAGAGAGGATAACTGTGGGGAACGATAGAGAGAGAGGATAACTGGGGAGTGATAGAGAGAGAGGATCACTGGGGAACTATAGAGAGAGAGGATAACTGGGGAGTGATAGAGAGAGAGGATCACTGGGGAACTATATGAGAGAGAGGATAACTGGGGAACTATAGAGAGAGAGGATAACTGGGGAGTGATAGAGAGAGAGGATAACTGGGGAGTGATAGAGAGAGAGGATCACTGGGGAACTATAGAGAGAGAGGATAACTGGGGAGTGATAGAGGGAGAGGATAACTGGGGAACTATAGAGAGAGAGGATAACTGGGGAACTATAGAGAGAGATGATCACTGGGGAACGATAGAGAGAGGATAACTGGGGAACTATAGAGAGAGGATAACTGGGGAACGATAGAGAGAGAGGATAACTGTGGGGAACTATAGAGAGAGAGGATAACTGGGGAACTATAGAGAGAGAGGATAACTGTGGGGAACTATAGAGAGAGAGGATAACTGGGGAACTATAGAGAGAGAGGATAACTGGGGAACGATAGAGAGAGAGAGGATAACTGTGGGGAACTATAGAGAGAGAGGATAACTGGGGAACTATAGAGAGAGAGGATAACTGGGGAACTATAGAGAGAGAGGATAACTGTGGGGAACTATATGGAGAGAGGATAACTGGGGAATGATAGAGAGAGAGGATAACTGGGGAACGATAGAGAGAGAGGATAACTGGGGAACTATAGAGAGAGAGGATAACTGGGGAACTATATAGAGAGAGGATAACTGTGGGGAACTATAGAGAGAGAGGGGATAACTGTGGGGAACTATAGAGAGAGAGGATAACTGTGGGGAACTATAGAGAGAGAGGATAACTGTGAGGAACTATATAGAGAGAGGATAACTGTGGGGAACTATAGAGAGAGAGGATAACTGTGGGGAACGATAGAGAGAGAGGATAGCTGGGGAGTGATAGAGAGAGAGGATCACTGGGGAACTATAGAGAGAGAGGATAACTGGGGAGTGATAGAGAGAGAGGATCACTGGGGAACTATAGAGAGAGAGGATAACTGGGGAACTATAGAGAGAGAGGATAACTGGGGAGTGATAGAGAGAGAGGATAACTGGGGAGTGATAGAGAGAGAGGATCACTGGGGAACTATAGAGAGAGAGGATAACTGGGGAGTGATAGAGAGAGAGGATAACTGGGGAACTATAGAGAGAGAGGATAACTGGGGAACTATAGAGAGAGATGATCACTGGGGAACGATAGAGAGAGGATAACTGGGGAACTATAGAGAGAGGATAACTGGGGAACGATAGAGAGAGAGGATAACTGTGGGGAACTATAGAGAGAGAGGATAACTGGGGAACTATAAAGAGAGAGGATAACTGGGGAACTATAGAGAGAGAGGATAACTGTGGGGAACTATATAGAGAGAGGATAACTGGGGAACTATAGAGAGAGAGGATAACTGGGGAACGATAGAGAGAGAGAGGATAACTGTGGGGAACTATAGAGAGAGAGGATAACTGGGGAACTATAGAGAGAGAGGATAACTGTGGGGAACTATATGGAGAGAGGATAACTGGGGAATGATAGAGAGAGAGGATAACTGGGGAACGATAGAGAGAGAGGATAACTGGGGAACTATAGAGAGAGAGGATAACTGGGGAACTATATAGAGAGAGGATAACTGTGGGGAACTATAGAGAGATAGAGGATAACTGTGGGGAACTATAGAGAGAGAGGATAACTGTGGGGAACTATAGAGAGAGAGGATAACTGTGAGGAAATATAGAGAGAGGATAACTGGGGAACTATAGGGAGAGAGGAAAACTGTGGGGAACTATAGAGAGAGAGGATAACTGGGGAACGATATAGAGAGAGGATAACTGGGGAACGATAGAGAGAGAGGATAACTGGGGAACTATAGAGAGAGAGGATAACTGGGGAACTATAAAGAGAGAGGATAACTGGGGAATGATAGAGAGAGGATAACTGGGGAACGATAGAGAGAGAGGATAACTGGGGAACTATAGAGAGAGAGGATAACTGGGGAACTATAGAGAGAGAGGATAACTGTGGGGAACTATAAAGCGAGAGGATAACTGGGGAACTATAGAGAGAGAGGATAACTGGGGGGAACGATAGAGAGAGAGGATAACTGGGGAACGATATAGAGAGAGGATAACTGGGGAACTATAGAGAGAGAGGATAACTGGGGAACTATAGAGAGAGAGGATAACTGGGGAACTATAAAGAGAGAGGATAACTGGGGAATGATAGAGAGAGGATAACTGGGGAACGATAGAGAGAGAGGATAACTGGGGAACTATAGAGAGAGAGGATAACTGGGGAACTATAGAGAGAGAGGATAACTGTGGGGAATTATAGAGCGAGAGGATAACTGGGGAACTATAGAGAGAGAGGATAACTGGGGGGAACGATAGAGAGAGAGGATAACTGGGGAACTATAGAGAGAGAGAGGATAACTGGGGAACTATAGAGAGAGAGGATAACTGGGGAGCGATAGAGAGAGAGGATAACTGGGGAACTATAGAGAGAGAGGATAACTGGGGAACTATAGAGAGAGAGGATAACTGTGAGGAACTATAGAGAGAGAGGATAACTGGGGAACGATAGAGAGTGAGGATAACTGTGGGGAACTATAGAGAGAGAGGATAACTGGGGAACTATAGAGAGAGAGGATAACTGGGGAACGATAGAGAGAGAGGATAACTGTGGGAACTATAGAGAGAGAGGATAACTGGGGAACTATAGAGAGAGAGGATAACTGGGGAACTATAGGGAGAGAGGAAAACTGTGGGGAACTATAGAGAGAGAGGATAACTGGGGAGCGATAGAGAGAGAGGATAACTGTGGGGAGCGATAGAGAGAGAGGATAATTGTGGGGAACGATAGAGAGAGAGGATAACTGTGGGGAACGATAGAGAGAGAGGATAACTGGGGAGCGATAGAGAGAGAGGATAACTGTGGGGAACTATAGAGAGAGGATAACTGGGGAACGATAGAGAGAGAGGATAACTGGGGAACTATAGAGAGAGAGGATAACTGGGGAACTATATAGAGAGAGGATAACTGTGGGGAACTATATAGAGATTGGATAACTGTGGGGAACTATAGAGAGAGAGGATAACTGTGGGGAACTATAGAGAGAGAGGATAACTTTGAGGAACTATATAGAGAGAGGATAACTGGGGAACTATAGGGAGAGAGGAAAACTGTGGGGAACTATAGAGAGAGAGGATAACTGGGGAATGATAGAGAGAGAGGATAACTGGGGAATGATAGAGAGAGAGGATAACTGGGGAACTATAGAGAGAGAGGATAACTGGGGAACTATAGAGAGAGAGGATAACTGGGGAACTATAGAGAGAGAGGATAACTGGGGAACGATAGAGAGAGAGGATAACTGGGGAACTATAGAGAGAGAGGATAACTGGGGAACTATAGAGAGAGAGATAACTGGGGAGCTATAGATAGAGAGGATAACTGAGAGGATAACTGGGGAACTATAGAGAGAGAGGATAACTGGGGAACTATAGAGAGAGAGGATAACTGTGAGGAACTATAGAGAGAGAGGATAACTGGGGAACTATAGAGAGAGAGGATAACTGGGGAACGATAGAGATAGAGGATAACTGTGGGGAACGATAGAGAGAGAGGATAACTGGGGAGCGATAGAGAGAGAGGATAACTGTGGGGAACTATAGAGAGAGGATAACTGGGGAACGATAGAGAGAGAGGATAACTGGGGAACTATAGAGAGAGAGGATAACTGGGGAACTATATAGAGAGAGGATAACTGTGGGGAACTATATAGAGAGAGGATAACTGTGGGGAACTATAGAGAGAGAGGATAACTGTGGGGAACTATAGAGAGAGAGGATAACTTTGAGGAACTATATAGAGAGAGGATAACTGGGGAACTATAGGGAGAGAGGAAAACTGTGGGGAACTATAGAGAGAGAGGATAACTGGGGAATGATAGAGAGAGAGGATAACTGGGGAATGATAGAGAGAGAGGATAACTGGGGAACTATAGAGAGAGAGGATAACTGGGGAACTATAGAGAGAGAGGATAACTGGGGAACTATAGAGAGAGAGGATAACTGGGGAACGATAGAGAGAGAGGATAACTGGGGAACTATAGAGAGAGAGGATAACTGGGGAACTATAGAGAGAGAGGATAACTGGGGAGCGATAGAGAGAAAGGATAACTGGGGAACTATAGAGAGAGAGGATAACTGGGGAACTATAGAGAGAGAGGATAACTGTGAGGAACTATAGAGAGAGAGGATAACTGGGGAACTATAGAGAGAGAGGATAACTGGGGAACGATAGAGATAGAGGATAACTGTGGGGAACTATAGAGAGAGAGGATAACTGGGGAACGATAGAGAGAGAGGATAACTGTGGGAACTATAGAGAGAGAGGATAACAGGGGAACTATAGGGAGAGAGGAAAACTGGGGAACTATAGAGAGAGAGGATAACTGGGGAGCGATAGAGAGAGAGAGGATAACTGTGGGGAGCAATAGAGAGAGAGGATAATTTGGGGAACGATAGAGAGAGAGGATAACTGTGAGGAACGATAGAGAGAGAGGAAGACACTGGGGAACAATGGGGAGAGAGGATAACTGTGGGGAACGATAGAGAGAGAGGATAACTGGGGAGCGATAGAGAGAGGATAACTGTGGGGAACTATATAGAGAGGATAACTGGGGAACTATAGAGAGAGAGGATAACTGTGGGGAACTATAGAGAGAGAGGATAACTGGGGAACGATAGAGAGAGAGGATAACTGGGGAACTATAGAGAGAGAGAGGATAACTGGGGAACTATAGAGAGAGAGGATAACTGGGGAACTATAGAGAGAGAGGATAACTGGGAAACTATAGAGAGAGAGGATAACTGTGAGGAACTATAGAGAGAGAGGATAACTGGGGAACTATAGAGAGAGAGGATAACTTGGGAACGATAGAGAGAGAGGATAACTGTGGGGAACTATAGAGAGAGAGGATAACTGGGGAACTATAGAGAGAGAGGATAACTGGGGAACGATAGAGAGAGAGGATAACTGTGGGAACTATAGAGAGAGAGGATAACTGGGGAACTATAGAGAGAGAGGATAACTGGGGGAACTATAGGGAGAGAGGAAAACTGTGGGGAACTATAGAGAGAGAGGATAACTGGGGAACTATAGGGAGAGAGGAAAACTGTGGGGAACTATAGAGAGAGAGGATAACTGGGGAACGATAGAGAGAGAGGATAACAGTGGGGAGCGATAGAGAGAGAGGATAATTGTGTGGAACGATAGAGAGAGAGGATAACTGTGAGGAACGATAGAGAGAGAGAGGAAGACACTGGGGAACAATGGGGAGAGAGGATAACTGTGGGGAACGATAGAGAGAGAGGATAACTGGGGAGCGATAGAGAGAGAGGATAACTGTGGGGAACTATAGAGAGAGGATAACTGGGGAACTATAGAGAGAGAGGATAACTGTGGGGAACTATAGAGAGAGATGATAACTGTGGGGAACTATAGAGAGAGAGGATAACTGTGGGGAACGATAGAGAGAGAGGATATCTGGGGAACGATAGAGAGAGGATAACTGGGGAATGATAGAGAGAGAGGATAATTGGGGAACGATAGAGAGAGAGGATAACTGTGAGGAACTATAGAGAGAGAGGATAAGTGTGGGGAAGTAGAGAGAGAGGATAACTGGGGAACTATAGAGAGAGAGGATAACTGGGGAACTATAGAGAGCGAGGATAACTGGGGAACGATAGAGAGACAGGATAAGTGTGGGGAACTAGAGAGAGAGAGGATAACTGGGGAACGATAGAGAGAGAGGATAACTGGGGAGCTATAGATAGAGAGGATAACTGGGGAACGATAGAGAGAGAGGATAACTGTGAGGAACGATATAGAGAGAGGATAAGTGTGGGGAACTATAGAGAGAGAGGATAACTGGGGAACTATAGAGAGAGAGGATAACTGGGGAACGATAGAGAGAGAGGATAACTGGGGAGCTATAGATAGAGAGGATAACTGGGGAACTATAGAGAGAGAGGATAACTGGGGAACGATAGAGAGAGAGGATAACTGTGGGGAACTATAAAGAGAGAGGATAACTGGGGAACGATAGAGAGAGGATAACTGGGGAACGATAGAGAGAGAGGATAACTGGGGAACTATAGAGAGAGAGGATAACTGGGGAACGATAGAGAGAGAGGATAACTGTGGGGAACTATAAAGAGAGAGGATAACTGGGGAACGATAGAGAGAGGATAACTGGGGAAATATAGAGAGAGGATAATTGGGGAACTATAGAGAGAGGATAACTGGGGAACTATAGAGAGAGAGGATAACTGGGGAACTATTGAGAGAGAGGATAACTGGGGAACTATAAAGAGAGAGGATAACTAGGGAACTATAAAGAGAGAGGATAACTGGGGAATGATAGAGAGAGAGGATAACTGGGGAACTATAAAGAGAGAGGATAACTGGGGAACTATAGAGAGAGAGGATAACTGGGGAACTATAGAGAGAGAGGATAACTGGGGAACTATAGAGAGAGAGGATAACTGGGGAACGATAGAGAGAGAGGATAACTGGGGAACTATAAAGAGAGAGGATAACTGGGGAACTATAGAGAGAGAGGATAACTGGGGAACTATAGAGAGAGAGGATAACTGGGGAACTATGGAGAGAGAGGATAACTGGGGAACGATAGAGAGAGAGGATAACTGGGGAACGATAGAGAGAGAGGATAACTGGGGAACTATAAAGAGAGGGGAGAACTGTGGGGAACTATAGAGAGAGAGATGATAACTGTGGGGAACTATAGAGAGAGAGGATAACTGTGGGGAACGATAGAGAGAGAGGATATCTGGGGAACGATAGAGAGAGGATAACTGGGGAATGATAGAGAGAGAGGATAATTGGGGAACGATAGAGAGAGAGGATAACTGGGGAACTATAGAGAGAGAGGATAACTGGCGAACGATAGAGAGAGAGGATAACTGGGGAACGATAGAGAGAGAGATAACTGGGGAACTATAGAGAGAGGATAATTGGGGAACTATAGAGAGAGGATAACTGGGGAACTATAGAGAGAGAGGATAACTGGTGAGCTATAGAGAGAGAGGATAACCGGGGAACTATAGAGAGAGAGGATAACTGGGGAACTATAAAGAGAGAGGATAACTAGGGAACTATAAAGAGAGAGGATAACTGGGGAACGATAGAGAGAGAGGATAACTGGGGAACTATAAAGAGAGAGGATAACTGGGGAACGATAGAGAGAGAGGATAACTGGGGAACTATAAAGAGAGAGGATAACTAGGGAACTATAAAGAGAGAGGATAACTGGGGAACGATAGAGAGAGAGGATAACTGGGGAACTATAGAGAGAGAGGATAACTGGGGGACTATAGAGAGAGAGGATAACTGGGGAACGATAGAGAGAGAGGATAACTGGGGAACTATAAAGAGAGAGGATAACTGGGGAACTATAGAGAGAGAGGATAACTGGGGAACTATAGAGAGAGAGGATAACTGGGGAACGATAGAGAGAGAGGATAACTGGGGAACGATAGAGAGAGAGGATAACTGGGGAACTATAAAGAGAGAGGATAACTGTGGGGAACTATAGAGAGAGATGATAACTGTGGGGAACTATAGAGAGAGAGGATAACTGTGGGGAACGATAGAGAGAGGATATCTGGGGAACGATAGAGAGAGAGGATAACTGGGGAACTATAAAGAGAGAGGATAACTAGGGAACTTTAAAGAGAGAGGATAACTGGGGAACGATAGAGAGAGAGGATAACTGGGGAACTATAGAGAGAGAGGATAACTGGGGGACTATAGAGAGAGAGGATAACTGGGGAACGATAGAGAGAGAGGATAACTGGGGAACTATAAAGAGAGAGGATAACTGGGGAACTATAGAGAGAGAGGATAACTGGGGAACTATAGAGAGAGAGGATAACTGGGGAACTATAAAGAGAGAGGATAACTGGGGAACTATAGAGAGAGAGGATAACTGGGGAACTATAGAGAGAGAGGATAACTGGGGAACGATAGAGAGAGAGGATAACTGGGGAACGATAG
Source organism: Oncorhynchus nerka (assembly GCF_034236695.1). NCBI lineage: Eukaryota > Metazoa > Chordata > Actinopteri > Salmoniformes > Salmonidae > Oncorhynchus > Oncorhynchus nerka. The sequence continues at coordinate 84,138,607 of NC_088399.1, read as the reverse complement.
AGAGAGAGGATAACTGGGGAACTATAAAGAGAAAGAATAACTGTGGGGAACTATAGAGAGAGATGATAACTGTGGGGAACTATAGAGAGAGAGGATAACTGTGGGGAACGATAGAGAGAGGATATCTGGGGAACGATAGAGAGAGGATAACTGGGGAATGATAGAGAGAGAGGATAATTGGGGAACTATAAAGAGAGAGGATAACTAGGGAACTATAAAGAGGGAGGATAACTGGGGAACGATAGAGAGAGAGGATAACTGGGGAACTATAAAGAGAGAGGATAACTGGGGAACTATAGAGAGAGAGGATAACTGGGGAACTATAGAGAGAGAGGATAACTGGGGAACTATAGAGAGAGAGGATAACTGGGGAACTATAGAGAGAGAGATAACTGGGGAACTATAAAGAGAGAGGATAACTGGGGAACTATAGAGAGAGAGGATAACTGGGGAACTATAGAGAGAGAGGATAACTGGGGAACTATGGAGAGAGAGGATAACTGGGGAACGATAGAGAGAGAGGATAACTGGGGAACGATAGAGAGAGAGGATAACTGGGGAACTATAAAGAGAGGGGAGAACTGTGGGGAACTATAGAGAGAGAGATGATAACTGTGGGGAACTATAGAGAGAGAGGATAACTGTGGGGAACGATAGAGAGAGAGGATATCTGGGGAACGATAGAGAGAGGATAACTGGGGAATGATAGAGAGAGAGGATAATTGGGGAACGATAGAGAGAGAGGATAACTGGGGAACTATAGAGAGAGAGGATAACTGGGGGGGAACTATAGAGAGAGAGGATAACTGGGGAACTATAGAGAGAGAGGATAACTGGGAACTATAGAGAGAGGATAACTGGGGAACTATAGAGAGAGAGATAACTGGGGAACTATAGAGAGAGAGGAACTAACTGGTGAGCTATAGAGAGAGAGGATAACTGGGGAACTATAGAGAGAGAGGATAACTGGGGAACTATAAAGAGAGAGGATAACTAGGGAACTATAAAGAGAGAGGATAAACTAAAGGAGAGGATAACTGGGGAACGATAGAGAGAGGATAACTGGGGAACTATAAAGAGAGAGGATAACTGGGGAACGATAGAGAGAGAGGATAACTGGGGAACTATAAAGAGAGAGGATAACTGGGGAACTATAAAGAGAGAGGATAACTGGGGAACTATAGAGAGAGAGGATAACTGGGGAACTATAGAGAGAGAGGATAACTGGGGAACTATAGAGAGAGAGGATAACTGGGGGAACTATAGAGAGAGAGGATAACTGGGGAACTATAAAGAGAGAGGATAACTGAGGGATAACTGGGGAACTATAGAGAGAGAGAGGGAACTATAGAGAGAGAGGATAACTGGGGAACTATAGAGAGAGAGGATAACTGGGGAACTATAGAGAGAGAGGATAACTGGGGAACTATAGAGAGAGAGGATAACTGGGGAACTATAGAGAGAGAGGATAACTGGGGAACTATAGAGAGAGAGGATAACTGATAGAGAGAGAGGATAACTGGGGGAACTATAGAGAGAGAGGATAACTGGGGAACTATATAGAGAGAGAGGATAACTGGGGAACTATAGAGAGAGAGGATAACTGGGGAACTATAGAGAGAGAGATAATAACTGGGGAAACTGGGGAACTAGAGAGAGAGGATAACTGGGGAACTATAGAGAGAGAGGATAACTGGGGAACTATAGAGAGAGAGGATAACTGGGGAACTATAGAGAGAGAGGATAACTGGGGAACTATAGAGAGAGAGGATAACTGGGGAACTATAGAGAGAGAGGATAACTGGGGAACTATAGAGAGAGAGGATAACTAGAGAGGGATAACTGGGGATAGAGAGAGAGGATAACTGGGGAACTATAGAGAGAGAGGATAACTGGGGAACTATAGAGAGAGAGGATAACTGTGGGAACTATAGAGAGAGGATAACTGGGGAACTATAGAGAGAGGGATAACTGGGGAACTATAGAGAGAGAGGATAACTGGGGAACTATAGAGAGAGAGGATAACTGGGGAACGATAGAGAGAGAGGATAACTGGGGAACTATAGAGAGAGAGGATAACAGGGGAACTATAGAGAGAGGATAACTGGGGAACTATAGAGAGAGAGGATAACTGGGGAACTATAGAGAGAGAGATAACTGGGAACTATAGAGAGAGAGGATAACTGGGGAACTATAGAGAGAGAGAGATAACTGGGGAACTATAGAACTAGAGAGGATAACTGGGGAACTATAGAGAGAGATAATAACTGGGGAACGATAGAGAGAGAGGATAACTGGGGAACTATAGAGAGAGAGGATAACTGGGGAACTATAGAGAGAGAGGATAACTGGGGAACTATAGAGAGAGAGGATAACTGGGGAACGATAGAGAGAGAGATAACTGGGGAACTATAGGAGGAGGGATAACTGGGGAACTATAGAGAGAGAGGATAACTGGGGAACTATAGAGAGAGAGGATAACTGGGGAACTATAGAGAGAGAGGATAACTGGGGAACTATAGAGAGAGAGGATAACTGGGGAACTATAGAGAGAGAGGATAACTGGGGAACTATAGAGAGAGAGGATAACTGGGGAACTATAGAGAGAGAGGATAACTGGGGAACTATAGAGAGAGAGGATAACTGGGGAACTATAGAGAGAGAGGATAACTGGGGAACTATAGAGAGAGGGATAACTGGGGAACGATAGAGAGAGGATAACTGGGGAACTATAGAGAGAGGATAACTGGGGAACTATAGAGAGAGGATAACTGGGGAACTATAGAGAGAGAGGATAACTGGGGAACTATAGAGAGAGAGGATAACTGGGGAACTATAGAGAGAGAGGATAACTGGGGAACTATAGAGAGAGGATAACTGGGGAACGATAGAGAGAGAGGATAACTGGGGAACGATAGAGAGAGAGGATAACTGGGGAACTATAGAGAGAGAGGATAACTGGGGAACTATAGAGAGAGATAACTGGGGAACTATGGGGAAACTGGGGAACTAGAGAGAGATAACTGATAACTGGGGAACTATAGAGAGAGAGGATAACTGTGGGGAACTATAGAGAGAGAGGATAACTGGGGAACGATAGAGAGAGGATAACTGGGGAAATATAGAGAGAGAGATAATTGGGGAACTATAGAGAGAGAGATAACTGGGGAACTATAGAGAGAGAGGATAACTGAGGAACTATAGAGAGAGAGGATAACTGGGGAACTATAGAGAGAGAGGATAACTGGGGAACTATAGAGAGAGAGGATAACTGGGGAACTATAGAGAGAGAGGATAACTGGGGAACTATAGAGAGAGGATAACTGGGGAACTATAGAGAGAGGATAACTGGGGAACTATAGAGAGAGAGGATAACTGGGGAACTATAGAGAGAGAGGATAACTGGGGAACTATAGAGAGAGAGGATAACTGGGGAACTATAGAGAGAGAGGATAACTGGGGAACTATAGAGAGAGAGGATAACTGGGGAACTATAGAGAGAGAGGATAACTGGGGAACTATAGAGAGAGAGGATAACTGGGGAACTATAGAGAGAGAACTATAAAGATAACTGGGGAACTATAGAGAGAAACTGGGGAACGAGAGAGAGAGGATAACTGGGGAACGATAGAGAGAGAGGATAACTGGGGAACTATAGAGAGAGAGGATAACTGGGGAACTATAGAGAGAGAGGATAACTGTGGGGAACTATATAGAGAGAGGATAACTGGGGGAACGATAGAGAGAGAGGATAACTGGGGAACTATAGAGAGAGGATAACTGGGGAATGATAGAGAGAGAGGATAACTGGGGAACTATAGAGAGAGAGGATAACTGGGGAACTATAGAGAGAGAGGATAACTGGGGAACTATAGAGAGAGAGGATAACTGGGGAACTATAAGAGAGAGGATAACTGGGGAACTATAGAGAGAGAGGATAACTGGGGAACTATAGAGAGAGAGGATAACTGGGGAACGATAGAGAGAGAGGATAACTGGGGAACTATAAAGAGAGAGGATAACTGGGGAACTATAGAGAGAGAGGATAACTGGGGAACTATAGAGAGAGAGGATAACTGGGGAACGATAGAGAGAGAGGATAACTGGGGAACGATAGAGAGAGAGGATAACTGGGGAACTATAAAGAGAGAGGATAACTTTGGGGAACTATAGAGAGAGATGATAACTGTGGGGAACTATAGAGAGAGAGGATAACTGTGGGGAACGATAGAGAGAGGATATCTGGGGAACGATAGAGAGAGGATAACTGGGGAATGATAGAGAGAGAGGATAATTGGGGAACTATAAAGAGAGAGGATAACTAGGGAACTATAAAGAGGGAGGATAACTGGGGAACGATAGAGAGAGAGGATAACTGGGGAACTATAAAGAGAGAGGATAACTGGGGAACTATAGAGAGAGAGGATAACTGGGGAACTATAGAGAGAGAGGATAACTGGGGAACTATAGAGAGAGAGGATAACTGGGGAACGATAGAGAGAGAGGATAACTGGGGAACTATAAAGAGAGAGGATAACTGGGGAACTATAGAGAGAGAGGATAACTGGGGAACTATAGAGAGAGAGGATAACTGGGGAACTATGGAGAGAGAGGATAACTGGGAGAACTATAGAGAGAGAGGATAACTGGGGAACTATAGAGAGAGAGGATAACTGGGGAACTATAAAGAGAGAGGATAACTGGGGAACTATAGAGAGAGAGGATAACTGGGGAACGATAGAGAGAGAGGATAACTGGGGAACTATAGAGAGAGAGGATAACTGGGGAACGAGAGAGAGAGATAACTGGGGAACGATAGAGAGAGAGGATAACTGGGGAACTATAGAGAGAGGATAACTGTGGGGAACTATAGAGAGAGGATAACTGGGGAACTATAGAGAGAGAGGATAACTGGGGAACTATAGAGAGAGAGGATAACTGGGGAACTATAGAGAGAGAGGATAACTGGGGAACTATAGAGAGAGAGGATAACTAGGGAACTATAAAGAGAGAGGATAACTGGGGAACGATAGAGAGAGAGGATAACTGGGGAACGATAGAGAGAGAGGATAACTGGGGAACTATAAAGAGAGAGGATAACTAGGGAACTATAAAGAGAGAGGATAACTGGGGAACGATAGAGAGAGAGGATAACTGGGGAACTATAGAGAGAGAGGATAACTGGGGAACTATATAGAGAGAGGATAACTGGGGAACGATAGAGAGAGAGGATAACTGGGGAACTATAAAGAGAGAGGATAACTGGGGAACTATAGAGAAAGAGGATAACTGGGGAACTATAGAGAGAGAGGATAACTGGGGAACGATAGAGAGAGAGGATAACTGGGGAACTATACAGAGAGAGGATAACTGGGGAACTATAGAGAGAGAGGATAACTGGGGAACTATAGAGAGAGAGGATAACTGGGGAACTATAAAGAGAGAGGATAACTAGGGAACTATAAAGAGAGAGGATAACTGGGGAACGATAGAGAGAGAGGATAACTGGGGAACGATAGAGAGAGAGGATAACTGGGGAACGATAGAGAGAGAGGATAACTGGGGAGCTATAGATAGAGAGGATAACTGGGGAACGATAGAGAGAGAGGATAACTGGGGAACTATAGAGAGAGAGGATAACTGGGGAACGATAGAGAGAGAGGATAACTGTGGGGAACTATAAAGAGAGAGGATAACTGGGGAACGATAGAGAGAGGATAACTGGGGAAATATAGAGAGAGGATAATTGGGGAACTATAGAGAGAGGATAACTGGGGAACTATAGAGAGAGAGGATAACTGGGGAACTATAGAGAGAGAGGATAACTGGGGAACTATAAAGAGAGAGGATAACTAGGGAACTATAAAGAGAGAGGATAACTGGGGAACGATAGAGAGAGAGGATAACTGGGGAACTATAAAGAGAGAGGATAACTGGGGAACTATAGAGAGAGGATAACTGGGGAACTATAGAGAGAGAGGATAACTGGGGAACTATAGAGAGAGAGGATAACTGGGGAACGATAGAGAGAGAGGATAACTGGGGAACTATAAAGAGAGAGGATAACTGGGGAACTATAGAGAGAGAGGATAACTGGGGAACTATAGAGAGAGAGGATAACTGGGGAACTATGGAGAGAGAGGATAACTGGGGAACGATAGAGAGAGAGGATAACTGGGGAACGATAGAGAGAGAGGATAACTGGGGAACTATAAAGAGAGGGGAGAACTGTGGGGAACTATAGAGAGAGAGATGATAACTGTGGGGAACTATAGAGAGAGAGGATAACTGTGGGGAACGATAGAGAGAGAGGATATCTGGGGAATGATAGAGAGAGGATAACTGGGGAATGATAGAGAGAGAGGATAATTGGGGAACGATAGAGAGAGAGGATAACTGGGGAACTATAGAGAGAGAGGATAACTGGCGAACGATAGAGAGAGAGGATAACTGGGGAACGATAGAGAGAGAAGATAACTGGGGAACTATAGAGAGAGGATAATTGGGGAACTATAGAGAGAGGATAACTGGGGAACTATAGAGAGAGAGGATAACTGGTGAGCTATAGAGAGAGAGGATAACTGGGGAACTATAGAGAGAGAGGATAACTGGGGAACTATAAAGAGAGAGGATAACTAGGGAACTATAAAGAGAGAGGATAACTGGGGAACGATAGAGAGAGAGGATAACTGGGGAACTATAAAGAGAGAGGATAACTGGGGAACGATAGAGAGAGAGGATAACTGGGGAACTATAAAGAGAGAGATAACTGGGGAACTATAAAGAGAGAGGATAACTGGGGAACTATAGAGAGAGAGGATAACTGGGGAACTATAGAGAGAGAGGATAACTGGGGAACTATAGAGAGAGAGGATAACTGGGGAACGATAGAGAGAGAGGATAACTGGGGAACTATAAAGAGAGAGGATAACTGGGGAACTATAGAGAGAGAGGATAACTGGGGAACTATAGAGAGAGAGGATAACTGGGGAACTATAGAGAGAGAGGATAACTGGGGAACTATAAAGAGAGAGGATAACTGGGGAACTATAGAGAGAGAGGATAACTGGGGAACGATAGAGAGAGAGGATAACTGGGGAACTATAAAGAGAGAGGATAACTGGGGAACTATAGAGAGAGAGGATAACTGGGGAACTATAGAGAGAGAGGATAACTGGGGAACTATAGGAGAACTATAAAGAGAGAGAGGATAACTGGGGAACTATAAAGAGAGAGGATAACTGGGGAACTATAGAGAGAGAGGATAACTGGGGAACTATAGAGAGAGAGGATAACTGGGGAACGATAGAGAGAGAGGATAACTGGGGAACTATAAAGAGAGAGGATAACTGGGGAACTATAGAGAGAGAGGATAACTGGGGAACTATAGAGAGAGAGGATAACTGGGGAACTATGGAGAGAGAGGATAACTGGGGAACGATAGAGAGAGAGGATAACTGGGGAACGATAGAGAGAGAGGATAACTGGGGAACTATAGAGAGAGAGGATAACTGGCGAACTATAGAGAGAGAGGATAACTGGGGAACGATAGAGAGAGAGGATAACTGGGGAACTATAGAGAGAGGATAATTGGGGAACTATAGAGAGAGGATAACTGGGGAACTATAGAGAGAGAGGATAACTGGTGAGCTATAGAGAGAGGATAACCGGGGAACTATAGAGAGAGAGGATAACTGGGGAACTATAAAGAGAGAGGATAACTAGGGAACTATAAAGAGAGAGGATAACTGGGGAACGATAGAGAGAGAGGATAACTGGGGAACTATAGAGAGAGAGGATAACTGGGGAACTATAAAGAGAGAGGATAACTAGGGAACTATAAAGAGAGAGGATAACTGGGGAACGATAGAGAGAGAGGATAACTGGGGAACTATAGAGAGAGAGGATAACTGGGGAACTATATAGAGAGAGGATAACTGGGGAACGATAGAGAGAGAGGATAACTGGGGAACTATAAAGAGAGAGGATAACTGGGGAACTATAGAGAAAGAGGATAACTGGGGAACTATAGAGAGAGAGGATAACTGGGGAACGATAGAGAGAGAGGATAACTGGGGAACTATACAGAGAGAGGATAACTGGGGAACTATAGAGAGAGAGGATAACTGGGGAACTATAGAGAGAGAGGATAACTGGGGAACGATAGAGAGAGAGGATAACTGGGGAACGATAGAGAGAGAGGATAACTGGGGAACTATAAAGAGAGAGGATAACTGTGGGGAACTATAGAGAGAGATGATAACTGTGGGGAACTATAGAGAGAGAGGATAACTGTGGGGAACGATAGAGAGAGGATATCTGGGGAACGATAGAGAGAGGATAACTGGGGAATGATAGAGAGAGAGGATAATTGGGGAACGATAGAGAGAGAGGATAACTGGGGAACTATAGAGAGAGAGGATAACTGGCGAACGATAGAGAGAGAGGATAACTGTGGGGAACTATAAAGAGAGAGGATAACTGGGGAACGATAGAGAGAGAGGATAACTGGGGAACGATAGAGAGAGAGGATAACTGGGGAACGATAGAGAGAGAGGATAACTGGGGAACTATAAAGAGAGGATAATTGGGGAACTATAGAGAGAGGATAACTGGGGAACTATAGAGAGAGAGGATAACTGGGGAGCTATAGAGAGAGAGGATAACCGGGGAACTATATAGAGAGAGGATAACTGGGGAACTATAAAGAGAGAGGATAACTAGGGAACTATAAAGAGAGAGGATAACTGGGGAACGATAGAGAGAGAGGATAACTGGGGAACTATAAAGAGAGAGGATAACTGGGAAACTATAGAGAGAGAGGATAACTGGGGAACGATAGAGAGATAGGATAACTGGGGAACGATAGAGAGAGAGGATAACTGGGGAACTATAAAGAGAGAGGATAACTGGGGAACGATAAAGAGAGAGGATAACTGGGGAACGATAGAGAGAGAGGATAACTGGGGAACTATAGAGAGAGGATAACTGTGGGGAACGATAGAGAGAGAGGATAACTGGGGGAACTATAGAGAGAGAGGATAACTGGGGGAACTATAGAGAGAGAGGATAACTGGGGAGCGATAGAGAGAGAGGATAACTGGGGAACGATAGAGAGAGAGGATAACTGGGGAGCGATAGAGAGAGAGGATAACTGGGGAACTATAGAGAGAGAGGATAACTGGAGAGCGATAGAGAGAGAGGATAACTGGGGAACTATAGAGAGAGTGGATAACTGGGGAACTATAGAGAGAGAGGATAAATGTGGGGAACTATAGAGAGAGAGGATAACTGGGGAACTATATAGAGAGAGGATAACTGGGGAACGATAGAGAGAGAGGATAACTGTGGGAACTATATAGAGAGAGGATAACTGTGGGAACTAGAGAGGATAACTGGGGAACTATAGAGAGAGAGGATAACTGGGGAACTATAGAGAGAGGATAACTGTGGGGAACGATAGAGAGAGGATAACTGGGGAACTATAGAGAGAGAGGATAACTGTGGGGAACTATAGAGAGAGAGGATAACTGGGGAACGATAGAGAGAGAGGATAACTGGGGAACTATAGAGAGAGAGAGGATAACTGGGGAACTATAGAGAGAGAGGATAACTGGGGAACTATAGAGAGAGAGGATAACTGGGGAACTATAGAGAGAGAGGATAACTGTGGGAACTATAGAGAGAGAGGATAACTGGGGGAACTATAGAGAGAGAGGATAACTGGGGAACTATAGAGAGAGAGGATAACTGGGGAACTATAGAGAGAGAGGATAACTGGGGAGCTATAGATAGAGAGGATAACTGGGGAACGATAGAGAGAGAGGATAACTGGGGAACGATAGAGAGAGAGGATAACTGGGGAACTATAGAGAGAGGATAACTGGGGAACGATAGAGAGAGAGGATAACTGGGGGAACTATAAAGAGAGAGGATAACTGGGGAACGATAGAGAGAGATAACTGGGGAAATATAGAGAGAGATAATTGGGCAACTATAGAGAGAGGATAACTGGGGAACTATAGAGAGAGAGGATAACTGGGGAACTATAGAGAGAGAGGATAACTGTGGGGAACGATAGAGAGAGAGGATATCTGGGGAACGATAGAGAGAGAGGATATCTGGGGAACGATAGAGAGAGGATAACTGGGGAATGATAGAGAGAGAGGATAATTGGGGAACGATAGAGAGAGAGGATAACTGGGGAACTATAGAGAGAGAGGATAACTGGGGAACTATAGAGAGAGAGATAACTGGGGAATGATAGAGAGAGAGGATAACTTGGGGAACTATAGAGAGAGAGGATAACTGGGGAACTATAGAGAGAGAGGATAACTGGGGAACGATAGAGAGAGAGGATAACTGGGGAACGATAGAGAGAGAGGATAACTGGGGAACTATAGAGAGAGGATAATTGGGGAACTATAGAGATAGGATAACTGGGGAACTATAGAGAGAGAGGATAACTGGTGAGCTATAGAGAGAGAGGATAACCGGGGAACTATAGAGAGAGAGGATAACTGGGGAACTATAAAGAGAGAGGATAACTAGGGAACTATAAAGAGAGAGGATAACTGGGGAACGATAGAGAGAGAGGATAACTGGGGAACTATAAAGAGAGAGGATAACTGGGGAACGATAGAGAGAGAGGATAACTGGGGAACTATAAAGAGAGAGGATAACTGGGGAACTATAAAGAGAGAGGATAACTGGGGAACTATAGAGAGAGAGAGGATAACTGGGGAACTATAGAGAGAGAGGATAACTGGGGAACTATAGAGAGAGAGGATAACTGGGGAACGATAGAGAGAGAGGATAACTGGGGAACTATAAAGAGAGAGGATAACTGGGGAACTATAGAGAGAGAGGATAACTGGGGAACTATAGAGAGAGAGGATAACTGGGGAACGATAGAGAGAGAGGATAACTGGGGAACTATAAAGAGAGAGGATAACTGGGGAACTATAGAGAGAGAGGATAACTGGGGAACTATAGAGAGAGAGGATAACTGGGGAACTATAAAGAGAGAGGATAACTGGGGAACTATAGAGAGAGAGGATAACTGGGGAACTATAGAGAGAGAGGATAACTGGGGAACTATAAAGAGAGAGGATAACTGGGGAACGATAGAGAGAGGGATAACTGGGGAACTATAAAGAGAGAGGATAACTGGGGAACTATAGAGAGAGAGGATAACTGGGGAACTATAGAGAGAGAGGATAACTGGGGAACGATAGAGAGAGAGGATAACTGGGAACTATAAAGAGAGAGGATAACTGGGGAACTATAGAGAGAGAGGATAACTGGGGAACTATAGAGAGAGAGGATAACTGGGGAACTATGGAGAGAGAGGATAACTGGGGAACGATAGAGAGAGAGGATAACTGGGGAACGATAGAGAGAGAGGATAACTGGGGAACTATAGAGAGAGAGGATAACTGGCGAACGATAGAGAGAGAGGATAACTGGGGAACGATAGAGAGAGAGGATAACTGGGGAACTATAGAGAGAGGATAATTGGGGAACTATAGAGAGAGGATAACTGGGGAACTATAGAGAGAGAGGATAACTGGTGAGCTATAGAGAGAGGATAACCGGGGAACTATAGAGAGAGAGGATAACTGGGGAACTATAAAGAGAGAGGATAACTAGGGAACTATAAAGAGAGAGGATAACTGGGGAACGATAGAGAGAGAGGATAACTGGGGAACGATAGAGAGAGAGGATAACTGGGGAACTATAAAGAGAGAGGATAACTAGGGAACTATAAAGAGAGAGGATAACTGGGGAACGATAGAGAGAGAGGATAACTGGGGAACTATAGAGAGAGAGGATAACTGGGGAACTATATAGAGAGAGGATAACTGGGGAACGATAGAGAGAGAGGATAACTGGGGAACTATAAAGAGAGAGGATAACTGGGGAACTATAGAGAAAGAGGATAACTGGGGAACTATAGAGAGAGAGGATAACTGGGGAACGATAGAGAGAGAGGATAACTGGGGAACTATACAGAGAGAGGATAACTGGGGAACTATAGAGAGAGAGGATAACTGGGGAACTATAGAGAGAGAGGATAACTGGGGAACGATAGAGAGAGAGGATAACTGGGGAACGATAGAGAGAGAGGATAACTGGGGAACTATAAAGAGAGAGGATAACTGGGGGAACTATAGAGAGAGATGATAACTGTGGGAACTATAGAGAGAGAGGATAACTGTGGGGAACGATAGAGAGAGAGATATCTGGGGAACGATAGAGAGAGATAACTGGGGAATGATAGAGAGAGAGGATAATTGGGGAACTATAGAGAGAGAGGATAACTGGGAACTATAGAGAGAGGATAACTGTGGGGAACTATAAAGAGAGAGGATAACTGGGGAACTATAGAGAGAGAGGATAACTGGGGAACGATAGAGAGAGAGGATAACTGGGGAACTATAGAGAGAGAGATAACTGGGGAACTATAAAGAGAGGATAATTGGGGAACTATAGAGAGAGGATAACTGGGGAACTAGAGAGAGAGGATAACTGGGGAGCTATAGAGAGAGAGGATAACCGGGGAACTATATAGAGAGAGGATAACTGGGGAACTATAAAGAGAGAGGATAACTAGGGAACTATAAAGAGAGAGGATAACTGGGGAACGATAGAGAGAGAGATAACTGGGGAACTATAAAGAGAGAGGATAACTGGGAAACTATAGAGAGAGAGGATAACTGGGGAACGATAGAGAGATAGGATAACTGGGGAACGATAGAGAGAGAGGATAACTGGGGAACTATAAAGAGAGAGGATAACTGGGGAACGATAAAGAGAGAGGATAACTGGGGAACGATAGAGAGAGAGGATAACTGGGGAACTATAGAGAGAGGATAACTGGGGGAACGATAGAGAGAGAGGATAACTGGGGAACTATAGAGAGAGAGGATAACTGTGGGGAACGATAGAGAGAGAGGATAACTGGGGAGCGATAGAGAGAGAGGATAACTGGGGAACGATAGAGAGAGAGGATAACTGGGGAGCGATAGAGAGAGAGGATAACTGGGGAACTATAGAGAGAGAGGATAACTGGAGAGCGATAGAGAGAGAGGATAACTGGGGAACTATAGAGAGAGTGGATAACTGGGGAACTATAGAGAGAGAGGATAAATGTGGGGAACTATAGAGAGAGAGGATAACTGGGGAACTATATAGAGAGAGGATAACTGGGGAACGATAGAGAGAGAGGATAACTGTGAGGAACTATATAGAGAGAGGATAACTGTGGGGAACGATAGAGAGGATAACTGGGGAACTATAGAGAGAGAGGATAACTGGGGAACTATAGAGAGAGGATAACTGTGGGGAACGATAGAGAGAGGATAACTGGGGAACTATAGAGAGAGAGGATAACTGTGGGGAACTATAGAGAGAGAGGATAACTGGGGAACGATAGAGAGAGAGGATAACTGGGGAACTATAGAGAGAGAGAGGATAACTGGGGAACTATAGAGAGAGAGGATAACTGGGGAACTATAGAGAGAGAGGATAACTGGGGAACTATAGAGAGAGAGGATAACTGTGAGGAACGATAGAGAGAGAGGATAAGTGTGGGGAACTATAGAGAGAGAGGATAACTGGGGAACTATAGAGAGAGAGGATAACTGGGGAACGATAGAGAGAGAGGATAACTGGGGAGCTATAGATAGAGAGGATAACTGGGGAACGATAGAGAGAGAGGATAACTGGGGAACGATAGAGAGAGAGGATAACTGGGGAACTATAGAGGAGGATAACTGGGGAACGATAGAGAGAGAGGATAACTGTGGGAACTATAAAGAGAGAGGATAACTGGGGAACTATAGAGAGAGGATAACTGGGGAAATATAGAGAGAGGATAATTGGGCAACTATAGAGAGAGGATAACTGGGGAACTATAGAGAGAGAGGATAACTGGGGAACTATAGAGAGAGAGGATAACTGGGGGAACGATAGAGAGAGAGGATATCTGGGGAACTATAGAGAGAGAGGATAACTGGGGAATGATAGAGAGAGAGGATAATTGGGGAACGATAGAGAGAGAGGATAACTGGGGAACTATAGAGAGAGAGGATAACTGGGGAACGATAGAGAGAGAGGATAACTGGGGAACTATAGAGAGAGAGGATAACTGGGGAACTATAGAGAGAGGATAACTGGAGAGGATAACTGGGAACTATAGAGAGAGATAGGGAACTATAGAGAGAGAGGATAACTGGGGAACTATAGAGAGAGAGGATAACTGGGGAACTATAAAGAGAGAGGATAACTGGGGAACTATAAAGAGAGAGGATAACTGGGGAACTATAGAGAGAGAGGATAACTGGGGAACTATAAAGAGAGAGGATAACTGGGGAACTATAGAGAGAGAGATAACTGGGGAACTATAAGAGAGAGGATAACTGGGGAACTATAAAGAGAGAGGATAATAACTGGGGAACGATAGAGAGAGAGGATAACTGGGGAACTATAGAGAGAGAGGATAACTGGGGAACTATAGAGAGAGAGGATAACTGGGGAACGATAGAGAGAGAGGGATAACTAGGGAACTATAAAGAGAGAGGATAACTGGGGAACTATAGAGAGAGAGGATAACTGGGGAACTATAAAGAGAGGATAACTGGGGAACGATAGAGAGAGAGGGATAACTGGGGAACTATAAAGAGAGAGGATAACTGGGGAACTATAGAGAGAGAGGATAACTGGGGAACTATAGAGAGAGAGGATAACTGGGAACTATAGAGAGAGAGGATAACTGGGGAACTATAGAGAGAGAGGATAACTGGGGAACTATAGAGAGAGAGATAACTGGGGAACTATAGAGAGAGAGGATAACTGGGGAACTATAGAGAGAGAGGATAACTGGGGAACTATAGAGAGAGAGGATAACTGGGGAACGATAGAGAGAGGATAACTGGGGAACGATAGAGAGAGAGGATAACTGGGGAACTATAAAGAGAGAGGATAACTGGGGAACTATAAAGAGAGAGATAACTGGGGAACGATAGAGAGAGAGGATAACTGGGGAACTATAAAGAGAGAGATAACTGGGGAACTATAGAGAGAGAGGATAACTGGGGAACTATAGAGAGAGAGGATAACTGGGGAACTATAGAGAGAGAGGATAACTGGGGAACGATAGAGAGAGAGATAACTGGGGAACTATAAAGAGAGAGGATAACTGGGGAACTATAGAGAGAGAGGATAACTGGGGAACTATAAAGAGGGAGGATAACTGGGGAACGAGAGAGAGGATAACTGGGGAACTATAAAGAGAGAGGATAACTGGGGAACTATAGAGAGAGAGGATAACTGGGGAACTATAGAGAGAGAGGATAACTGGGGAACTATAGAGAGAGAGGATAACTGGGGAACTATAGAGAGAGAGGATAACTGGGGAACTATAAAGAGAGAGGATAACTGGGAACTATAGAGAGAGGATAACTGGGGAACTATAGAGAGAGAGGATAACTGGGGAACTATGGAGAGAGAGAGGATAACTGGGGAACGATAGAGAGAGAGGATAACTGGGGAACGATAGAGAGAGAGGATAACTGGGGAACTATAAAGAGAGGGGAGAACTGTGGGGAACTATAGAGAGAGAGGATAACTGGGGAACTATAGAGAGAGAGGATAACTGGGGAACGATAGAGAGAGAGGATATCTGGGGAACGATAGAGAGAGGATAACTGGGGAATATAGAGAGAGAGGATAACTGGGGAACTATAGAGAGAGAGGATAACTGGCGAACGATAGAGAGAGAGGATAACTGGGGAACGATAGAGAGAGAGGATAACTGGGGAACTATAGAGAGAGGATAATTGGGGAACTATAGAGAGAGGATAACTGGGGAACTATAGAGAGAGAGGATAACTGGTGAGCTATAGAGAGAGAGGATAACCGGGGAACTATAGAGAGAGAGGATAACTGGGGAACTATAAAGAGAGAGGATAACTAGGGAACTATAAAGAGAGAGGATAACTGGGGAACGATAGAGAGAGAGGATAACTGGGGAACGATAGAGAGAGAGGATAACTGGGGAACTATAAAGAGAGAGGATAACTAGGGAACTATAAAGAGAGAGGATAACTGGGGAACGATAGAGAGAGAGGATAACTGGGGAACTATAGAGAGAGAGGATAACTGGGGAACTATATAGAGAGAGGATAACTGGGGAACGATAGAGAGAGAGGATAACTGGGGAACTATAAAGAGAGAGGATAACTGGGGAACTATAGAGAAAGAGGATAACTGGGGAACTATAGAGAGAGAGGATAACTGGGGAACTATAGAGAGAGAGGATAACTGAGAGAGAGAGAGGATAACTGGGGAACTATAGAGAGAGAGGATAACTGGGGAACTATAGAGAGAGAGGATAACTGGGGAACTATAGAGAGAGAGGATAACTGGGGAACTATAGAGATAGAGAGAGAGGATAACTGGGGAACGATAGAGAACTATAGAGAGGATAACTGGGGAACTATAAAGAGAGAGGATAACTGTGGGGAACTATAGAGAGAGATGATAACTGTGGGGAACTATAGAGAGAGAGGATAACTGTGGGGAACGATAGAGAGAGGATATCTGGGGAACGATAGAGAGAGGATAACTGGGGAATGATAGAGAGAGAGGATAATTGGGGAACGATAGAGAGAGAGGATAACTGGGGAACTATAGAGAGAGAGGATAACTGGGGAACGATAGAGAGAGGATAACTGGGGAACTATAAAGAGAGAGGATAACTGGGGAACTATAGAGAGAGAGGATAACTGGGGAACGATAGAGAGAGAGGATAACTGGGGAACGATAGAGAGAGAGGATAACTGGGGAACTATAAAGAGAGGATAATTGGGGAACTATAGAGAGAGGATAACTGGGGAACTATAGAGAGAGAGGATAACTGGGGAGCTATAGAGAGAGAGGATAACCGGGAACTATATAGAGAGAGGATAACTGGGGAACGATAGAGAGAGAGAGGATAACTGGGGAACTATAAAGAGAGAGGATAACTGGGGAACTATAGAGAGAGAGGATAACTGGGGAACTATAGAGAGAGAGGATAACTGGGGAACTATAGAGAGAGAGGATAACTGGGGAACTATAGAGAGAGAGGATAACTGGGGAACTATAGAGAGAGAGGATAACTGGGGAACTATAAAGAGAGAGGATAACTGGGGAACTATAGAGAGAGAGGATAACTGGGGAACTATAAAGAGAGAGGATAACTGGGAAACTATAGAGAGAGAGGATAACTGGGGAACTATAGAGAGATAGGATAACTGGGGAACTATAGAGAGAGAGGATAACTGGGGAACTATAAAGAGAGAGGATAACTGGGGAACTATAAAGAGAGAGGATAACTGGGGAACGATAGGGGAACGAGAGAGGATAACTGGGGAACTATAGAGAGAGATAACTGTGGGGAACGATAGAGAGAGAGGATAACTGGGGGAACTATAGAGAGAGAGGATAACTGGGGGAACGATAGAGAGAGAGGATAACTGAGGATAACTGGGGAACGATAGAGAGAGAGGATAACTGGGGAACTATAGAGAGAGAGGATAACTGGGGAACGATAGAGAGAGAGGATAACTGGGGAACTATAGAGAGAGAGGATAACTGGAGAGAACTATAGAGAGAGAGGATAACTGGGGAACTATAGAGAGAGTGGATAACTGGGGAACTATAGAGAGAGGATAACTGGGGAACTATAGAGAGAGAGGATAACTGGGGAACTATAGAGAGAGGATAACTGGGGAACTATAGAGAGAGAGGATAACTGGGGAACTATAGAGAGAGGATAACTGTGGGGAACGATAGAGAGAGAGATAACTGGGGAACTATAGAGAGAGAGGATAACTGGGGAACTATAGAGAGAGGATAACTGGGGAACTATAGAGAGAGAGGATAACTGGGGAACTATAGAGAGAGAGGATAACTGAGAGGGGAAACTATAGAGAGAGAGGATAACTGGGGAATGATAGAGAGAGAGGATAACTGGGGAACTATAGAGAGAGAGGATAACTGGGGAACTATAGAGAGAGAGGATAACTGGGGAACTATAGAGAGAGAGGATAACTGGGGAACTATAGAGAGAGAGGATAACTGGAGGAACGATAGAGAGAGAGGATAACTGGGGAACGATAGAGAGAGAGGATAACTGGGGAACGATAGAGAGAGAGGATAACTGGGGAACGATAGAGAGAGAGGATAACTGGGGAGCTATAGATAGAGAGGATAACTGGGGAACGATAGAGAGAGAGGATAACTGGGGAACTATAGAGAGAGAGGATAACTGGGGAACTATAGAGAGAGAGGATAACTGGGGAACGATAGAGAGAGAGATAACTGTGGGGAACTATAAAGAGAGAGGATAACTGGGGAACGATAGAGAGAGGATAACTGGGGAAATATAGAGAGAGGATAATTGGGGAACTATAGAGAGAGGATAACTGGGGAACTATAGAGAGAGAGGATAACTGGGGAACTATAGAGAGAGAGGATAACTGTGGGGAACGATAGAGAGAGAGGATATCTGGGGAACGATAGAGAGAGGATAACTGGGGAATGATAGAGAGAGAGGATAATTGGGGAACGATAGAGAGAGAGGATAACTGGGGAACTATAGAGAGAGAGGATAACTGGCGAACGATAGAGAGAGGATAACTGGGGAATGATAGAGAGAGAGGATAATTGGGGAACGATAGAGAGAGAGGATAACTGGGGAACTATAGAGAGAGAGGATAACTGGTGAGCTATAGAGAGAGGATAACCGGGGAACTATAGAGAGAGAGGATAACTGGGGAACTATAAAGAGAGAGGATAACTAGGGAACTATAAAGAGAGAGGATAACTGGGGAACGATAGAGAGAGAGGATAACTGGGGAAC
Organism: Oncorhynchus nerka; assembly: GCF_034236695.1. Classification (NCBI taxonomy): domain Eukaryota; kingdom Metazoa; phylum Chordata; class Actinopteri; order Salmoniformes; family Salmonidae; genus Oncorhynchus; species Oncorhynchus nerka. The sequence continues at coordinate 84,119,697 of NC_088399.1, read as the reverse complement.
GATAGAGAGAGAGGATAACTGGGGAACTATAAAGAGAGAGGATAACTAGGGAACTATAAAGAGAGAGGATAACTGGGGAACGATAGAGAGAGAGGATAACTGGGGAACTATAGAGAGAGAGGATAACTGGGGAACTATATAGAGAGAGGATAACTGGGGAACGATAGAGAGAGAGGATAACTGGGGAACTATAGAGAGAGAGGATAACTGGGGAACTATAAAGAGAGAGGATAACTGTGGGGAACTATAGAGAGAGATGATAACTGTGGGGAACTATAGAGAGAGAGGATAACTGTGGGGAACGATAGAGAGAGGATATCTGGGGAACGATAGAGAGAGGATAACTGGGGAATGATAGAGAGAGAGGATAATTGGGGAACGATAGAGAGAGAGGATAACTGGGGAACTATAGAGAGAGAGGATAACTGGCGAACGATAGAGAGAGAGGATAACTGTGGGGAACTATAAAGAGAGAGGATAACTGGGGAACGATAGAGAGAGAGGATAACTGGGGAACGATAGAGAGAGAGGATAACTGGGGAACTATAAAGAGAGAGGATAACTGTGGGGAACTATAGAGAGAGATGATAACTGTGGGGAACTATAGAGAGAGAGGATAACTGTGGGGAACGATAGAGAGAGGATATCTGGGGAACGATAGAGAGAGGATAACTGGGGAATGATAGAGAGAGAGGATAATTGGGGAACGATAGAGAGAGAGGATAACTGGGGAACTATAGAGAGAGAGGATAACTGTGGGGAACTATAGAGAGAGAGGATAACTGGGGAACGATAGAGAGAGGATAACTGGGGAACTATAGAGAGAGAGGATAACTGGGGAACTATAGAGAGAGAGGATAACTGGGGAACGATAGAGAGAGAGGATAACTGGGGAACTATAGAGAGAGAGAGGATAACTGGGGAACTATAGAGAGAGAGGATAACTGGGGAACTATAGAGAGAGAGGATAACTGGGGAACTATAGAGAGAGAGGATAACTGTGAGGAACGATAGAGAGAGAGGATAAGTGTGGGGAACTATAGAGAGAGAGGATAACTGGGGAACTATAGAGAGAGAGGATAACTGGGGAACGATAGAGAGAGAGGATAACTGGGGAGCTATAGATAGAGAGGATAACTGGGGAACGATAGAGAGAGAGGATAACTGGGGAACGATAGAGAGAGAGGATAACTGGGGAACTATAGAGAGAGAGGATAACTGGGGAACGATAGAGAGAGAGGATAACTGTGGGGAACTATAAAGAGAGAGGATAACTGGGGAACGATAGAGAGAGGATAACTGGGGAAATATAGAGAGAGGATAATTGGGCAACTATAGAGAGAGGATAACTGGGGAACTATAGAGAGAGAGGATAACTGGGGAACTATAGAGAGAGAGGATAACTGTGGGGAACGATAGAGAGAGAGGATATCTGGGGAACGATAGAGAGAGGATAACTGGGGAATGATAGAGAGAGAGATAATTGGGGAACGATAGAGAGAGAGGATAACTGGGGAACTATAGAGAGAGAGGATAACTGGCGAACGATAGAGAGAGGATAACTGGGGAATGATAGAGAGAGAGGATAATTGGGGAACGATAGAGAGAGAGGATAACTGGGGAACTATAGAGAGAGAGGATAACTGGCGAACGATAGAGAGAGAGGATAACTGGGGAACGATAGAGAGAGAGGATAACTGGGGAACTATAGAGAGAGGATAATTGGGGAACTATAGAGATAGGATAACTGGGGAACTATAGAGAGAGATGATAACTGGTGAGCTATAGAGAGAGAGGATAACCGGGGAACTATAGAGAGAGAGGATAACTGGGGAACTATAAAGAGAGAGGATAACTAGGGAACTATAAAGAGAGAGGATAACTGGGGAACGATAGAGAGAGAGGATAACTGGGGAACTATAAAGAGAGAGGATAACTGGGGAACGATAGAGAGAGAGGATAACTGGGGAACTATAAAGAGAGAGGATAACTAGGGAACTATAAAGAGAGAGGATAACTGGGGAACGATAGAGAGAGAGGATAACTGGGGAACTATAGAGAGAGAGGATAACTGGGGAACTATAGAGAGAGAGGATAACTGGGGAACGATAGAGAGAGAGGATAACTAGGGAACTATAAAGAGAGAGGATAACTGGGGAACGATAGAGAGAGAGGATAACTGGGGAACTATAAAGAGAGAGGATAACTGGGAAACTATAGAGAGAGAGGATAACTGGGGAACGATAGAGAGATAGGATAACTGGGGAACGATAGAGAGAGAGGATAACTGGGGAACTATAAAGAGAGAGGATAACTGGGGAACGATAAAGAGAGAGGATAACTGGGGAACGATAGAGAGAGAGGATAACTGGGGAACTATAGAGAGAGGATAACTGTGGGGAACGATAGAGAGAGAGGATAACTGGGGAACTATAGAGAGAGAGGATAACTGTGGGGAACGATAGAGAGAGAGGATAACTGGGGAGCGATAGAGAGAGAGGATAACTGGGGAACGATAGAGAGAGAGGATAACTGGGGAGCGATAGAGAGAGAGGATAACTGGGGAACTATAGAGAGAGAGGATAACTGGAGAGCGATAGAGAGAGAGGATAACTGGGGAACTATAGAGAGAGTGGATAACTGGGGAACTATAGAGAGAGAGGATAACTGTGGGGAACTATAGAGAGAGAGGATAACTGGGGAACTATATAGAGAGAGGATAACTGGGGAACGATAGAGAGAGAGGATAACTGGGGAACGATAGAGAGAGAGGATAACTGGGGAACTATAAAGAGAGGATAATTGGGGAACTATAGAGAGAGGATAACTGGGGAACTATAGAGAGAGAGGATAACTGGGGAGCTATAGAGAGAGAGGATAACCGGGGAACTATATAGAGAGAGGATAACTGGGGAACTATAAAGAGAGAGGATAACTAGGGAACTATAAAGAGAGAGGATAACTGGGGAACGATAGAGAGAGAGGATAACTGGGGAACTATAAAGAGAGAGGATAACTGGGAAACTATAGAGAGAGAGGATAACTGGGGAACGATAGAGAGATAGGATAACTGGGGAACGATAGAGAGAGAGGATAACTGGGGAACTATAAAGAGAGAGGATAACTGGGGAACGATAAAGAGAGAGGATAACTGGGGAACGATAGAGAGAGAGGATAACTGGGGAACTATAGAGAGAGAGGATAACTGTGGGGAACTATAGAGAGAGAGGATAACTGGGGAACGATAGAGAGAGGATAACTGGGGAACTATAGAGAGAGAGGATAACTGTGGGGAACTATAGAGAGAGAGGATAACTGGGGAACGATAGAGAGAGAGGATAACTGGGGAACTGGGGAACTGGGGAACTAGAGAGAGAGGATAACTGGGGAACTATAGAGAGAGAGGATAACTGGGGAACTATAGAGAGAGAGGATAACTGTGAGGAACGATAGAGAGAGAGGATAAGTGTGGGGAACTATAGAGAGAGAGGATAACTGGGGAACTATAGAGAGAGAGGATAACTGGGGAACGATAGAGAGAGAGGATAACTGGGGAGCTATAGATAGAGAGGATAACTGGGGAACGATAGAGAGAGAGGATAACTGGGGAACGATAGAGAGAGAGGATAACTGGGGAACTATAGAGAGAGAGGATAACTGGGGAACGATAGAGAGAGAGGATAACTGTGGGGAACTATAAAGAGAGAGGATAACTGGGGAACGATAGAGAGAGGATAACTGGGGAAATATAGAGAGAGGATAATTGGGCAACTATAGAGAGAGGATAACTGGGGAACTATAGAGAGAGAGGATAACTGGGGAACTATAGAGAGAGAGGATAACTGTGGGGAACGATAGAGAGAGAGGATATCTGGGGAACGATAGAGAGAGGATAACTGGGGAATGATAGAGAGAGAGGATAATTGGGGAACGATAGAGAGAGAGGATAACTGGGGAACTATAGAGAGAGAGGATAACTGGCGAACGATAGAGAGAGGATAACTGGGGAATGATAGAGAGAGAGGATAATTGGGGAACGATAGAGAGAGAGGATAACTGGGGAACTATAGAGAGAGAGGATAACTGGCGAACGATAGAGAGAGAGGATAACTGGGGAACGATAGAGAGAGAGGATAACTGGGGAACTATAGAGAGAGGATAATTGGGGAACTATAGAGATAGGATAACTGGGGAACTATAGAGAGAGATGATAACTGGTGAGCTATAGAGAGAGAGGATAACCGGGAACTATAGAGAGAGAGGATAACTGGGGAACTATAAAGAGAGAGGATAACTAGGGAACTATAAAGAGAGAGGATAACTGGGGAACGATAGAGAGAGAGGATAACTGGGGAACTATAAAGAGAGAGATAACTGGGGAACGATAGAGAGAGAGATAACTGGGGAACTATAAAGAGAGAGGATAACTAGGGAACTATAAAGAGAGAGGATAACTGGGGAACGATAGAGAGAGAGGATAACTGGGGAACTATAGAGAGAGAGGATAACTGGGGAACTATAGAGAGAGAGGATAACTGGGGAACGATAGAGAGAGAGGATAACTAGGGAACTATAAAGAGAGAGGATAACTGGGGAACGATAGAGAGAGAGGATAACTGGGGAACTATAAAGAGAGAGGATAACTGGGAAACTATAGAGAGAGAGGATAACTGGGGAACGATAGAGAGATAGGATAACTGGGGAACGATAGAGAGAGAGGATAACTGGGGAACTATAAAGAGAGAGGATAACTGGGGAACGATAAAGAGAGAGGATAACTGGGGAACGATAGAGAGAGAGGATAACTGGGGAACTATAGAGAGAGGATAACTGTGGGGAACGATAGAGAGAGAGGATAACTGGGGGGAACTATAGAGAGAGAGGATAACTGTGGGGAACGATAGAGAGAGAGGATAACTGGGGAGCGATAGAGAGAGAGGATAACTGGGGAACGATAGAGAGAGAGGATAACTGGGGAGCGATAGAGAGAGAGGATAACTGGGGAACTATAGAGAGAGAGGATAACTGGAGAGCGATAGAGAGAGAGGATAACTGGGGAACTATAGAGAGAGTGGATAACTGGGGAACTATAGAGAGAGAGGATAACTGTGGGGAACTATAGAGAGAGAGGATAACTGGGGAACTATATAGAGAGAGGATAACTGGGGAACGATAGAGAGAGAGGATAACTGTGAAGAACTATATAGAGAGAGGATAACTGTGGGGAACGATAGAGAGAGAGGATAACTGGGGAACGATAGAGAGATAGGATAACTGGGGAACGATAGAGAGAGAGGATAACTGGGGAACTATAAAGAGAGAGGATAACTGGGGAACGATAAAGAGAGAGGATAACTGGGGAACGATAGAGAGAGAGGATAACTGGGGAACTATAGAGAGAGGATAACTGTGGGGAACGATAGAGAGAGAGGATAACTGGGGGGAACTATAGAGAGAGAGGATAACTGTGGGGAACGATAGAGAGAGAGGATAACTGGGGAGCGATAGAGAGAGAGGATAACTGGGGAACGATAGAGAGAGAGGATAACTGGGGAGCGATAGAGAGAGAGGATAACTGGGGAACTATAGAGAGAGAGGATAACTGGAGAGCGATAGAGAGAGAGGATAACTGGGGAACTATAGAGAGAGTGGATAACTGGGGAACTATAGAGAGAGAGGATAACTGTGGGGAACTATAGAGAGAGAGGATAACTGGGGAACTATATAGAGAGAGGATAACTGGGGAACGATAGAGAGAGAGGATAACTGTGAGGAACTATATAGAGAGAGGATAACTGTGGGGAACGATAGAGAGAGAGGATAACTGGGGAACTATAGAGAGAGAGGATAACTGGGGAACTATAGAGAGAGGATAACTGTGGGGAACGATAGAGAGAGGATAACTGGGGAACTATAGAGAGAGAGGATAACTGTGGGGAACTATAGAGAGAGAGGATAACTGGGGAACGATAGAGAGAGAGGATAACTGGGGAACTATAGAGAGAGAGAGGATAACTGGGGAACTATAGAGAGAGAGGATAACTGGGGAACTATAGAGAGAGAGGATAACTGGGGAACTATAGAGAGAGAGGATAACTGTGAGGAACGATAGAGAGAGAGGATAAGTGTGGGGAACTATAGAGAGAGAGGATAACTGGGGAACTATAGAGAGAGAGGATAACTGGGGAACGATAGAGAGAGAGGATAACTGGGGAGCTATAGATAGAGAGGATAACTGGGGAACGATAGAGAGAGAGGATAACTGGGGAACGATAGAGAGAGAGGATAACTGGGGAACTATAGAGAGAGAGGATAACTGGGGAACGATAGAGAGAGAGGATAACTGTGGGGAACTATAAAGAGAGAGGATAACTGGGGAACGATAGAGAGAGGATAACTGGGGAAATATAGAGAGAGGATAATTGGGCAACTATAGAGAGAGGATAACTGGGGAACTATAGAGAGAGAGGATAACTGGGGAACTATAGAGAGAGAGGATAACTGTGGGGAACGATAGAGAGAGAGGATATCTGGGGAACGATAGAGAGAGGATAACTGGGGAATGATAGAGAGAGAGGATAATTGGGGAACGATAGAGAGAGAGGATAACTGGGGAACTATAGAGAGAGAGGATAACTGGCGAACGATAGAGAGAGGATAACTGGGGAATGATAGAGAGAGAGGATAATTGGGGAACGATAGAGAGAGAGGATAACTGGGGAACTATAGAGAGAGAGGATAACTGGGGAACTATAGAGAGAGGATAATTGGGGAACTATAGAGATAGGATAACTGGGGAACTATAGAGAGAGATGATAACTGGTGAGCTATAGAGAGAGAGGATAACCGGGGAACTATAGAGAGAGAGGATAACTGGGGAACTATAAAGAGAGAGGATAACTAGGGAACTATAAAGAGAGAGGATAACTGGGGAACGATAGAGAGAGAGGATAACTGGGGAACTATAAAGAGAGAGGATAACTGGGGAACGATAGAGAGAGAGGATAACTGGGGAACTATAAAGAGAGAGGATAACTAGGGAACTATAAAGAGAGAGGATAACTGGGGAACGATAGAGAGAGAGGATAACTGGGGAACTATAGAGAGAGAGGATAACTGGGGAACTATAGAGAGAGAGGATAACTGGGGAACGATAGAGAGAGAGGATAACTGGGGAACTATAAAGAGAGAGGATAACTGGGGAACTATAGAGAGAGAGGATAACTGGGGAACTATAGAGAGAGAGGATAACTGGGGAACGATAGAGAGAGAGGATAACTGGGGAACTATAAAGAGAGAGGATAACTGGGGAACTATAGAGAGAGAGGATAACTGGGGAACTATAGAGAGAGAGGATAACTGGGGAACGATAGAGAGAGAGGATAACTGGGGAACGATAGAGAGAGAGGATAACTGGGGAACTATAAAGAGAGAGGATAACTGTGGGGAACTATAGAGAGAGATGATAACTGTGGGGAACTATAGAGAGAGAGGATAACTGTGGGGAACGATAGAGAGAGGATATCTGGGGAACGATAGAGAGAGGATAACTGGGGAATGATAGAGAGAGAGGATAATTGGGGAACGATAGAGAGAGAGGATAACTGGGGAACTATAGAGAGAGAGGATAACTGGCGAACGATAGAGAGAGAGGATAACTGTGAGGAACTATATAGAGAGAGGATAACTGGGGAACTATAGAGAGAGAGGATAACTGGGGAACTATAGAGAGAGAGGATAACTGTGAGGAACTATATAGAGAGAGGATAACTGGGGAACTATAGAGAGAGAGGATAACTGTGGGGAACTATAGAGAGAGAGGATAACTGGGGAACTATAGAGAGAGAGGATAACTGGGGAACGATAGAGAGAGAGGATAACTGTGAGGAACTATATAGAGAGAGGATAACTGTGGGGAACTATAGAGAGAGAGGATAACTGGGGAACTATAGAGAGAGAGGATAACTGGGGAACTATAGAGAGAGAGGATAACTGGGGAACTATAGAGAGAGAGGATAACTGTGGGGAACTATATAGAGAGAGGATAACTGTGGGGAACTATAGAGAGAGAGGATAACTGTGGGGAACTATAGAGAGAGAGGATAACTGTGGGGAACGATAGAGAGAGAGGATAACTGTGAGGAACTATATAGAGAGAGGATAACTGTGGGGAACTATAGAGAGAGAGGATAACTGTGAGGAACTATATAGAGAGAGGATAACTGTGGGGATCTATAGAGAGAGAGGATAACTGTGGGGAACTATAGAGAGAGAGGATAACTGTGGGGAACTATAGAGAGAGAGGATAACTGTGGGGAACTATAGAGAGAGGATAACTGGGGAACTATAGAGAGAGAGGATAGATTTGACCAGATTTTAGCCTATGCCAACACTACAGACGTGTAGGCTGCAGCATTACCACTATACCAGCCAGGCCACTGCCCAGTAGCCTGTATGTGACCTGTATGTAACCAGTGTGTGACCTTTATGTGACCTCAGTGTGTTGTTTCGTAGGATCAAAGTGAACGACCAGATTGTGGAGGTGGACGGCACCAGTCTGGTGGGAGTGACCCAGAGCTTTGCTGCCTCCGTCCTGAGGAACACCCAGGGAGTGGTCAGGTAATACCAACAGTCATATTCATAATAAAATATATTTTATTTCTTTATCCAGATGAGTCCAAGGTACCACAAAGTGGCATAAACCACAGCAGTCATGGTCATGAGAGAACAAGGACAGAGCCCCGCCTACTCTGGGGTCTACCTCTCTCTACCTCTCTACCTCTCTCAAACACTCTCTACCTCTCTACCTCTCTCTACCTCTCTCTTTACCTCTCTACCTCTCTCTACCTCTCTCTTTACCTCTCTACCTCTCTCAAACACTCTCTACCTCTCTCTACCTCTCTACCTCTCTACCTCTCTCAAACACTCTCTAACTCTCTAATACTCTCTACCTCTCCAATACTCTCTACCTCTCTAATACTTTCTACCTCTACCTCTCTAATACTCTCTACCTCTCTCTACCTCGCTCTAGCTCTCTACCTCTACCTCTCTCTACCTCTCTAATACTCTCTACCTCTCTAATGCTCTCTGGGGTCCACTCACCAACTAAGAATTCACTAAATGGGACACACATCAAATTGAGACTCACGCATACAGAATTCTGCAAAAACACCTTCCGTGTACAACGTAAAACACCAAATAATGCTTGCAGAGCAGAATTAGGACGATTCTCGCTAATTATGAAAATCCAGAAAATATCAATTAAATTCTACAACCAACTAAAAAGAAGCGATTCTCCTTAACAAAGCCCTCACCTATAGAGAGGTGAACCTGTAGATAAGTCCCCTCAGTCAGCTTGTAAGGGGACTCTCTTGTCAAACAGACCCCACAGAGCCACAGAACAGCAACACAATTACACCCAAACAAATCATAAGAAAACTAAGAACCTTTCTTGAAACATTGTAAAGACTCAACAAAAAAACAGAGCAAACTGGAATGTTATTTGGCCCTTAACAGGGAGTACATAGTAGCAGAATGTCTGGCCACTGTGACTGACCCAAAATGAAGGAAGTTTTGACTGAGTCCAGAGGTCACTATCGCACATGGCTCTCAAGAGAAGACAGGCTATGTGCCCACTGCCCACAAAATGAGAATGGAAACAGAGCTGCTGTTCCTAACTTCCTGACAAATGTATGACCATATTAGAGACACATATTTCCCTCAGATTACACAGACCCACAACGAATTTGAAAACAAATCAGACATTGATAAACTCCCATATCTATTAGGTGAAATACCACAGTGTGCCATCACAGCAGCAAGATGTGTGACATGTTGCCACAAGAAAAGGGAGCACGAACAACATTGTAAATACAACCTATTTTTATCTGTTCATTTATTTTCCCTGTCATACACATTGCTACAACACTGTACATAGCCAATAATATAACATTTGAAATGTCTATATTCTTTAAAAACTGAGTGTAATTTTTACTGTTTATTTCAGATTGTCCTGTAGTTCATTCACTGTAATTGGAGAATTGAGTGGGTTCTGGTAGTCTTTAATAGCTGACTCGAAGATTTGTATATGTTTTTGCTATAGAGCCAAAAATATTGGAGAAGTGGTTTATCCACACATCTCTGTTTTGGGTAGATAGCTCTTCATGTTGTTTGTTTAGTTTCTTAGTGTATTTCTGCATTGTTTTAGTGTTTCGCAATAGTGCAGGCGTAGACTCAGGTTTTCTGGGTCTCTGTTTTTTTTGGATGGACACGTTCCTCAATTCCCTTCTTAGTTTTTTGCATTCTTCATTAAACCATTTGTCATTATTGTTTATTTTCTTAGGTCGTCTGCTTGAAATGTTTAGATTTGATAGAGAAGCTGAGAGGTGAAATATACTGATAAGGCTTTCTACTGGCAAGTTTACACCGTTTTCAACCTATTTAATAGAGTGGCTTCGGTCTGATCTATACCAAATGATCATACCCCCTGAGTCCCTTTCCTGGTTTACGACTGGTAGTTTGGTGGATGGGACTACCAGCTCTCTGTAACCTAGAGGCCAACCAGTGGGCATAGGCCTGATCCGGGGGCCTATATAGGATGTGGCCAGGGTTGGTTTGGGGTTGGGGGTGGAGGCGTGGCTGATGATGCTGTGGTCTGGGTGTATGTCCTCTGGGGGGGAGTCTCGCGGGTCTAGGGTCTGGGCGAGGTGCTCATCGCTCTGTTGCTGCTGTTTGAGGTGCAGGGACTGCGGTTGAGAGCGATGTCTTTCAAGGTCCTGGCAAAGTTGAGGTCCGTGGTCTTGTTGGGGTGTACCTGGTCATAGAGGCTGTCCAAATCCAGGGTGGGGTGATGGGCCAGGGAAACAATGGGTTTTGAGTGAGACACAGTCATGGGAAATGCTTGCATTCACCTCTCTCTCTCTCTCTCTCTCTCTCTCTCTCTCTCCCTCTCTCTCTCTTTCACTCTCTACCTCCCACTCTTTCTATTGATGTCTCTCTCTCTCGCTCTCTTTGGTCTGTTTAGTTAAAACTGCTTTGTTAGAGGAGCATAACTCAGTGTACAGCTACAGTAGTCTGTCGTATAGTCGTTCTTTCTGCTCATAAAACATTATGCATGTGTCCACTTTACTGTGATTCTCTTACAGAACCTTTTCTCTGTAGCTCTGAGCTCACTGAGAAAGTGCTGTTTACATTATGTTGTGCCTTATAGAGGGAAGGGGGCCATTTTGTCTCCAAACTTAACCCAACGTACTGTATGTTTTCAAACTGCAGACCACCAAAACTGCTACACAAACACAGAACATAGCCTGCATGTGAAAAACGTTTTGCCGGACCCCCATTCATGCTACATTAGCATAATGTAAATAGAGTGTAAATATGTCTCATTGTGAAAGAGTAGTGGACAGCAGGCCTCCGCTCCACAGAGCAGAACACTCTTCTCCCAAACAATAGAGGAGCACAGCATGGAAGAGAAGAGCTTTATGAATAACCCCCTCCCAGCATGCATCAGTTAGGCAGGCAGTTAGCCCAAGTCGGCTAGGCGAACTCAAAAGACCTTCACTTGAAAAATTAGGGGAAAAAACGGCAATAGTGCTGTTTGGCCATTCTGATACGCCGTAGCCAGTATACACTTCCTCAAAATAGTCAGAATTCATCTAAGATTTTTCTAACTAAGATGTTTGGTGCATTATTTCTCAATGAAAAAACGTGCATGAAAACAAGTCGTCTCTCATTGAATGACAACAAAGACTTTATTGAAGAATCCCTACAGTTGACCTTCGGCTCCCAAACTTTGACTGGCATCAAGAAAAAAATGTGTGCCCGAATGGCCGGAAAAATCTTATCGAAGTCCAAAACGAAGAAAAACATCACAAAATGGCGTCATAATATATGCACAAACTCTTACGAACTGTTTTGTCTGAGAAGCATGTGGACGCGTTTAGATCTCTCTCTCTCTTTCAGTCCTCTATGTCTCTCCCTCTCTCTTTCAGTCCTCTCTCTTTCTCTCTCTCTTTCAGTCCTCTCTCTCTCTCTCTTTCAGTCCTCTCTCTCTCTTTCAGTCCTCTCTCTCCCTCTCTCTTTCAGTCCTCTCTCTCCCTCTCTCTTTCAGTCCTCTCTCTCTCCCTCTCTCTTTCAGTCCTCTCTCTGCCTCTCTTTCAGTCCTCTCTCTCTCCCTCTCTCCTTCAGTCCTCTCTCTCTCTCTTTAAGTCCTCTCTCTCCTTCTCTCTTTCAGTCCTCTCTCTCCCTCTCTCTTTCAGTCCTCTCTCTCTCTCTCTCTCCCTCTCTCTTTTAGTCCTCTCTCTCTCCCTCTCTCGTTCAGTCCTCTCTCTCTCTCCCTCTCTTTTTCAGTCCTCTCTCTCTCCCCCTCTCTCTTTCAGTCCTCTCTCTCTCTCCCTCTCTCTTTCAGTCCTCTCTCTCTCTCTCTCTCTTTCAGTCCTCTCCCTCCCTCTCTTGCTCTTTTTGTCCTCTCTTATATAGTGTTGTTTTTCCCTCTCTCCCTCTCTCTTTCAGTCCTCTCTCTCTCTCTCTCCCTCTCTCTTTCGGTCCTCTCTCTCTCCCCCTCTCTCTTTCAGTCCTCTCTCTCTCTCCCTCTCTCTTTCAGTCCTCTCTCTCTCTCCCTCTCTCTTTCAGTCCTCTCCCTCCCTCTCTTGCTCTTTTTGTCCTCTCTTATATAGTGTTGTTTTTCCCTCTCTCCCTCTCTCTTTCAGTCCTCTCTCTCTCTCTCTCCCTCTCTCTTTCGGTCCTCTCTCTCTCTCCCTCTCTCTTTCAGTCCTCTCTCTCTCTCCCTCTCTCTTTCAGTCCTCTCTCTCTCCCTCTCTCTTTCAGTCCTCTCCCTCCCTCTCTTGCTCTTTTTGTCCTCTCTTATATAGTGTTGTTTTTCCCTCTCTCCCCCTCTGTTGGTTTACTCTCCTCTGAATTATTATTATTATATCACTCTGTCATCCATCACAGACAAGACGACCAGGATTAGACAGCACTTTTATTTCTGTTAACCTGCGAGTAACCTTCCATCTAAAGAGCACTAATATTATTGTAAATATTACAAATGGAATTCTATTGATTTCATACTGCCGCTGCAATCTCTCAGGGACTTGTGTACCTAATGACACCCTAGTCCCTATATAGTGCACTACTTTTGACCAGAGCCCTATAGGGAATAGGGTGCCATTATTAGGGAAGCCATATCTGCTTAATGGTGTGAATGGTGAAGAGAGATGGAATGGAAGGATGTGTCAAACTGTGTCAAACTCTATTGCAGCATATTGTTCCCTAAGCAGCTGTTTACTGAGACAATATTGATTAAAGCATGGACAGCAGCTAAGAGAGAAAGTGAAAAAGAACACACATTTTCTTTCTTTCTCTCTTCTCACTTATTTTCTTTTGATCTGTTCTCTCCTCTTCTCTGCTCTCTATCTCTCCTTTTTCATTCACTCTCTTCTTCCTCCTGTCCAGTAAATCTCTCTCCCTCTCTCTCTCCTCCCTGGGTTTGATCGCCCTGTGTCCCAGATTTGCCATTTCAACTCAATTTAACCCTGACTTACGACATCATCCAGGTCTCTGGAACCAGATGAGTAAGATGTCACTGATCACCACATGAAACTATAATCGCATTATGGTAAAAAAAGAAGAAAGATCTATATTTATGAGCCAGATATTAAAAGACAGCACAATATGAAACTAACATCCCACAATGGTTGACAGAGGGCATATCCTTTGTGTGAGGAAGTGAAGTGCGGACATCCCTCAAATCCCTAACCATGTGCGTCCCACATGGCACCCTATTCCCTATGTAGTGCACTACTTTTAACCAGAGCCCTATGGGCCCTCGTCAAAAGCAGTAAGGGAAGGGAATAGTGTGCCATTAGAGAAGCAGCCCGTGTCTGTCAACATAGCAGCTCCTAATGGACTAGACATGTTCTCTGCATTATGGCTGTTGTTCCCAGAGCAGTGGGAGGCAGGGTGGAACCCCCATGCATGTTGCTTTTCCGGGAATGCAGAAACTGTTTCCAGGTCAGCTGCTAGATGGAGAGATGGCCGTGATTCCTCTCTGTTGTTGCTTCAGATGTAGCTCAACGTTAGCCTCTGGACTGTGGAGCGTATAGCACTGAAGCTCTGTAATCAGCGGGCCCACTCCGGATGATTGGAGACTCAAATATGCTCTCCCGCTGAGATAGAGGGATCCATCTTGGAGTAAACGAGAGAGAAACCAGAGAAAGATGTGTTTTTGCCTCTTGTATGCTGGGTGGTAGAGAGGGAACATGGGGAGAGGTGACCTGGCGTTCACAAATCTATTACTGAATGACTTAAAGACCATCCCAAACACTGGATTTGGTTTTTGGAGGTTTGAGTCAGAGTTAGCAAGATACTGCCCGAATAAATATATACCTTCAATGTTGTTATAAACTGGACAAAGTGGATTCATTAAAAGGTGAATGTTCCTAATAATAGTAGTAGTGGAAATGGGATTACCACTAACAGCAACTACAACAACAATATTCATGAGAATGCCTGTGACGACCAGTCTCTATAGCCAGACTGTGCTCACTGAGTCTGTACCTAGTCAGTGTTTTCCTCAGTTTTCTATCAGTCACAGTGGTCAGATAGTCTGCCACCATGTACTGTCTGTTTAGAGACAAAAAGCATTGAAGTTGACATACATTTTTTGTGGTGTCTTTCCAATGGGTGATTTATTTTAATTTTGCTTTGTGATAATGTGGTCATATTTTCTGAGTGCTCTCCTGAGGCTCTATGGAGTTGGTTTGGGTTAGTGATCTGAGCATCAGAACTGGCCCAGGGGACTCCTCTCTTGTTTCATCTCTTGACATTGTAGGGCTGTGTGATGATATGTTTCAGGGTTGCTTATTTGTTCTATTCTAATAAGGGGGGCTATTGGCCCAATTCTGCTCTACATTAGTTATTTGGAGGTTTTCTTTGCACTTCAAAACTCTGCATGCAGTATTTTGATTGGATGTTTGTCCCATTTGGTAAATTCATTATTAGAGAGGGGACACCATACTTCGCTGCCATTTTGTGCCAGATTCTAATTGGAATTTCCATTTTAATGTTGCTTCTAATGACATATAATGCTCTTCTTGCTTTGTCTCTTAGCTTGTTCACAGCCATGTGAAAGCCACCTGTGTTGCTGATATTTAGTCCTAGATATGTGTAGTTTTTGGTGTGTTCTAATAGAACTGTGTCCAAATAGAATTCATGTTTGTGATCCTGATTTCCGGACCTTTTTTTGAATATTCTATTCAGTTTTCTTTAGGTTATCTGTCAGAACCCAGGTCTGTCAGAACCTGTGCAGATGATCTAGGTGCTGCAGTAGCTCCTTAGTGGGAGGCCACAACACCAGGTCATCTGCGTACAGCAGACACTTGATTTCAGTGTTGTGTAAGGTGAGACCAGGTGCTGCAGATTCTTCTAATGTTTTTGCCAATTCATTAATGTAGATGTTAAACAGTGTTGAACTTG
Organism: Oncorhynchus nerka; assembly: GCF_034236695.1. Classification (NCBI taxonomy): domain Eukaryota; kingdom Metazoa; phylum Chordata; class Actinopteri; order Salmoniformes; family Salmonidae; genus Oncorhynchus; species Oncorhynchus nerka. The sequence continues at coordinate 84,104,223 of NC_088399.1, read as the reverse complement.
AGCAGCCCTGTTTCACCCTGTTCACCCCGTTCACCCTGTTTCACCCTGTTCACCCTGTTTCACACCACGTCCCTGAGCGAAGAAGTCTGTTTACTTGTTGCCAATTTTAACCACACATTTGTTTTTAGTGTACTTTGATTTGATAACTCTCTCTCTCACCAGTGGACGGCATGGCAGTCCTAGGCTTTGTAGGGTATGGTAGTGTAGGGTGGGGTATGGTAGAGTATGGTAGGGTATGGTTGGGTGGGGTAGGGTATGGTATGGTAGAGGATGGTAGGGTATGGTAGAGTAGGGTAGGGTGGGGTACGGTAGAGGATGGTAGGGTGGGATATGGTAGGGTGGGGTATGGTAGTGTAGGGTATGGTATGGTAGGGTGGGGTAGGATATGGTAGAGTATGGTAGGGTATGGTAGAGTGGAGTGGGGTATGGTAGAGTATGGTAGGATAGGTAGGGGTATGGTAGGGATGGTAGAGTGGAGTGGGGTATGGTAGAGTATGGTAGGATAGGTATGGGTATGGTAGGGTATGGTAGAGTATGGTAGAGTATGGTAGGGTATGGTAGAATGGGGTATGTTAGGGTATGGTAGGTGGGGTATGTTAGGGTATGGTAGGTAGGGTATGGTAGGGAATGGTAGGGTATGGTAGAGTATGGTAGGGTATGATAGAGTATGGTAGGGTATGATAGAGTATTGTAGGGTAGGGTAGGATATGGTAGGGTGGGGTAGGGTAGGGTATGGTAGAGTATTGTATGGCAGGGTTGGGTGGGGTATGGTAGAGTAGGGTATGGTATGGTAGGGTATGGTAGAGTGGGGTGGGGTATGGTAGAGTATGGTGGGGTGGGGTGGGGTAGGGTAGGGTATGGTAGAGTTTGGTAGGGTATGGTAGAGTGGGGTGGGGTATGGTAGAGTAGGGTAGGGTGTGGTAGGGTAGGGTATGGTAGAGTATGGTAGGGTGGGGTAGGGTATGGTATGGTAGAGTATGGTAGGGTGGGGTATGGTAGAGTATGGTAGGGTATGGTATGGTAGGATAATGTATGGTAGTGTATGGTAGGGTGGGGTATGGTATGGTAGAGTGGGGTATGGTAGAGTATGGTAGGGTGGGGTAGGGTATGGTATGGTAGGGTATGGTATGGTAGAGTATGGTATGGTATTGTATGGTAGGGTATGGTAGAGTATGGTATGGTAGAGTATGGTAGGGTGGGGTATGGTAGAGTATGGTAGGGTATGGTGAGGTTTGGTAGGGTGGGGTACGGTAGGGTAGGGTATTGGTAGGGTAGGGTAGGGTAAGGTATGGTAGAGTATGGTAAGGTAGGGTACGGTAGGGTAGGGTAGGGTATGGTCGGGTTGGGGTTTGATAGGGTGGGGTAGGGTGTGAGAGAATGGCTGGTACAGCTGTAACCCTGAGCCTGTGCCAGTGCCTGACGTGCACATTCCACCCTGGAGGGCTGCATGACATTTATCACGTCACTGTGTTACTGATGAAAGCCACCTTCCCCCTCCTCGCCTCCACTCCTCTATAATCAGATCCTGCCGTTAAGTCCCTGCCAATCGCACAGACTGCCTGTTACAGCCTCAAACAACACACAAACAAATAAACAGTTTCAAATTAGGACAGAGAAAGTTCAGTCGTGTTTAGTTAAGCTGATAAATGAATGAGAAAAAGTCAATGGAAGAGGTGTATTGAAGTGAAGCTCTCATTCCTCAGTAAACCAACATGCACAGTGTTTCAGTGTATTGTAAAGTCAATGGAAGAGGTGTATTGAAGTGAAGCTCTCATTCCTCAGTAAACCAACATGCACAGTGTTTCAGTGTATTGTAAAGTCAATGGAAGAGGTGTATTGAAGTGAAGCTCTCATTCCTCAGTAAACCAACATGCACAGTGTTTCAGTGTATTGTAAAGTCAATGGAAGAGGTGTATTGAAGTGAAGCTCTCATTCCTCAGTAAACCAACATGCACAGTGTTTCAGTGTATTGTAAAGTCAATGGAAGAGGTGTATTGAAGTGAAGCTCTCATTCCTCAGTAAACCAACATGCACAGTGTTTCAGTGTATTGTAAAGTCAGCACTTCTGTGACACGCAACAGCAGTTATTTTTCCAATCTATTGTCCAATGATTCTTCATTATGTGAAAGTTTAATCCCCCCCGTATGCTGTTGCTGATTGGCTGTTGCTGTCCGTTTCCAGGTTTGTGATTGGTCGAGAGCGTCCGGGCCAGGTGAGCGAGGTGGCTGCTCTGATCCAACAGACTCTGGAGCAGGAGAGGAGACAGAGAGAGATGCTGGAGCAGCAGTATGCCCAGTATGCCCAGTACGACGATGAGGTGGGTAGCCTACTGCCCCACTCTCTCACCCTGCTACTGATACACCTGTTAGTGTGGCCCATCAAATCCTATACAGTTTTATTAACTCATTCTACAACAATGACTAACTTACTGAATCACTAATCAAATCAAATCAAATGGTATTGGTCACATGGTTAGCAGATGTTAATGCAAGTGTAGCGAAATGCTTGTACACTCTTCTACTGATCAGGGCCTGTAAGCATCTCAGTAGGATTGCTGATTTAGGATCAGTTTTGCCTTTTAGATTAGGATGAATATGTATGGAAAGAGGGGGGGGGGTGTTGATGCTGGATCAGTACTCCAGTTTGATATGGACCCAGCTCTATTTCACCCTCCTAATGACTAACCTGTGTGGTCACACTGCACTCAGACCTGTGTGGTCACACTGCACTCAGACCTGTGTGGTCACACTGCACTCAGACCTGTGTGGTCACACTGCACTCAGACCTGTGTGGTCACACTGCCCTCAGACCTGTGTGGTCACACTGCCCTCAGACCTGTGTGGTCACACTGCACTCAGACCTGTGTGGTCACACTGCACTCAGACCTGTGTGTTCACACTACACTCAGACCTGTGTGGTCAGACTGCACTCAGACCTGTGTGGTCACACTGCACTCAGACCTGTGTGTTCACACTGCACTCAGACCTGTGTGGTCACACTGCACTCAGACCTGTGTGGTCACACTGCACTCAGACCTGTGTGTTCACACTGCACTCAGACCTGTGTGTTCACACTGCACTCAGACCAGTGCGGTCACACTGCCCTCAGACCTGTGTGGTCACACTGCACTCAGACCTGTGTGGTCACACTGCACTCAGATCTGTGTGGTCACACTGCCCTCAGACCTGTGTGGTCACACTGCACTCAGACCTGTGTGGTCACACTGCACTCAGACCGGTGTGTTCACACTGCACTCAGACCTGTGTGGTCACACTGCACTCAGACCTGTGTGTTCACACTGCACTCAGACCAGTGTGGTCACACTGCCCTCAGACCTGTGTGGTCACACTGCACTCAGACCTGTGTGGTCACACTGCACTCAGATCTGTGTGGTCACACTGCCCTCAGACCTGTGTGGTCACACTGCACTCAGACCTGTGTGGTCACACTGCACTCAGACCGGTGTGTTCACACTGCACTCAGACCTGTGTGGTCACACTGCACTCAGACCTGTGTGGTCACACTGCACTCAGACCGGTGTGTTCACACTGCACTCAGACCTGTGTGGTCACACTGCACTCAGACCTGTGTGGTCACACTGCCCTCAGACCTGTGTGGTCACACTGCACTCAGACCTGTGTGGTCACACTGCACTCCAATCCCGTTCTCCAACATTGCAATTGACTGCCGCAGGTCAATCTTGGTCATGAGTTGGGGTTGTGATAATGGAAAATCAGGCGTAGTGAAACAGCTCGAGAATAATGTGGCTGTTCACATTATAAC